>NC_060953.1:64148320-64257839 GCF_022045245.1 Lucilia cuprina | reverse complement strand
CAGTTCTAGTTCAGTTCTAGTTCAGTTCTAGTTCAGTTCTAGTTCAGTTCTAGTTCAGTTCTAGTTCAGTTCTAGTTCAGTTCTAGTTTAGTTCGAGTTCAGTTCTAGATCAGTTCAGTTCTAGTTCAGTTCTAGTTTAGTTCGAGTTCAGTTCTAGATCAGTTCAGTTCTAGTTCTAGTTCAATTCTAGTTCAGTTCTAGTTCTATTCTTGTTCAGCTCTGGTACATTTCTAGTTCAGTTCTAGTTAAGTTATAGTTTAGTTCTAGTTCAGCTCTACATAGTTCAGTACTAATAAATTTAATTTTTACCTGTTCAGCGCTGCTATAATCCTGCAATTGTTTGGCTAAAGTAAATGTTGCAGTCGATAGTTCCCAATTTACTAAATCCCACAGCTCTGCATTCGATTTACGAGAACCCAAAACATCCTTCGCTTTTTCATAATACGAAAAAGCTTCATTGTAAAACATCTTTTGTTGTTGTATTAAATCGATGCTGTGAAATAAAACAATATTTAAAACCAATTCATTATAACCAAATCAAAGCAAAAAATAAACTCACCATTCAGTAGGTATCATTAAATGAGCTCTAAAACGCATAAATCTACCCATATTGCAGTATAAAAATGCCATATTAATATTATCCTGAACTACACTGAAAGCTTTTATGCCGCGTATTAAACAATCGTAAGATTTCATGGCCAATTTCATATATAAAGGTTCTTCTTTCTTTTTGGTGTCTTCATTTTCTTCAGTATCCTTATCGGCCTTATTTTCTGTATTCTTTTTGTTTTCCTCTTCTTGTTGTGTATTATCGTTAGTACTGAATAATTCGGAACTGTTGTCTTGCACATATTTGGTGTATTCTTCTTGAGCCCAAAACATGTACTTCACACCCAATTCATTACGTACATTACCCAAACGTCTCAATAGTTCGTGACGTGCCTCCTCATCTGCTTTATCACCCGTCGAACTGGTTACATGTTCCAAGGCATTTTCATAACAGGCGCAACTTGAGGCCATTAAAAATTCAATATTTTCTTGAGGCTCAATAAGTTCCGAGCAATCATCTGTGTCTAAAAAGATTAGCATTTTCAAATTCTAGTTATGACTATTCCTAACTATTTTTTAAAACTTACCCAACTCCTTATCCAATTCTTTGCGTATGAACTTTTCTGCATCATATTTTCTATTGAAATCCTGTAAATGTCCCTCAATATTTTGCCAATCTTTAGTCATTTGAAATAGACAATCGCCAGCACGACCCAATAAACAACTCTTCTGGGAAACTAATGAACTCATATACTTCAATACCACCTGTTGGCATTTACAAGACATATAAATGGCCCTCAAACTTGAACCATATTTTTGTTCCACATAATTATGTTCGGCCAAAGTGGCATAAGTTAGACAAGCTTTTTCCAAAAGCAACAGTTTAAGATGAATATTCCAGGAACCAAAAAGTTGTGAATTAAAACTAACAGCAATCTGTTGAGGTAGCTGTGACTGTTGCTGCTGAGATGAGGCAGTTGTTAACGGTTTTAAATCTTTAACTTGGGATTTTTTAACTTTTGATTTCTTAGTTTTCATTTCCTTTACAGACTCATCATCACTTTCTACCGATTTACTTCTAGATAAGGGCTCCTTTTGTGCGTTCAGTGATTCATAGGGCAATGGTATAGGTTTGAAAGGTTTGGCCATATTGGGATTCTGTTCTTCATGTATGATTTTTTGTTTTTCTTCATCTTTTGCGCGAGCCTCAGTTTCCTTAATGAATTTCTCTTCATTTTTATTGAAAAATTGCAAGCAGGATAAACCCTTACTTATATGTTCCAAGGCAATGGAACATCGTTCTTCCACTGAAGCCACCAAAGGTGAAGGTCTTTGACTGCCTGTTTTAGTGGTAATATTATCCAAATTAAACTCTTTAAGAGTATCACATATATTTTGAACAGCCACATTTTGATCTTTACTTAATTCTTGGAAATTAAATAATTCTTCACGATTACTAAAGGCGCCATATTGCTCATCATCTTCCTCGTCTTCATCCTCTTCTTCGTATAGAGATTGTGTATCGGAATCATTGTCACATGTATCAAATTTGGGATCTTTGGGATCTATGCCGGCTGGTATATGTAAGTCCGATAAAATATAATGAGAAGAAGTAACAATTTGGGGATATTTCTCTTTGGGCAATAACTTTATGCAATTGTCCAATAAAGCCCTGATATTGCCCGCGGTTTTGGCAGTTATCTGAGGAGAACGATTTTTCATATTACGTGCTACAGTATATAGCAGCATGGCCACTGGTACGGTAAAGGGATTTTCTTGCTTTCCATCACATTCTGAGGTATTTGTCTGATTCTTACACAAGGTAGTCAAATCATACAGTTTTACAACATCATCATTGCGGCCCTTGAATAGCCAATATGTATGGCCTTCCTTCGTGGCATTAGCCTTTAGAAAGGCCAATATATTTTGTGCCACATTACGCACTACTTGTGGGGAAAATTGTGAATTTTCCAAATAAGGTAAATCTTCAGTTTTAATAATTTCATATTTTTGCACTATGCCATCTAAATGATAGCACATGACCACTTCTGGAACATTACACATTAGATTATCCAGCCAATAGTCTATGCCAGTCAAGACATTAATGGGTTTAGTCATATCACGCAGTCTTAAACTAATACAAGGCCTATTAGGGCCTCCAAAGATGGGCATATCTGTACCGATTAACATGCGTATATCTTCAAAAGTCCAAACCACATTACGTTGAAAGACATGAGAAGAATTTGGATCCGGTACGTTTTCCTCCACTTTCGGCTCTGGCAATACAGGATTTTTGATAGGCAACGTAGTATTTTTCTCAGCACTTTTCTGTTGATTATCAGACACCTCAGAAACACCAGATTGTTTTAGTGAGTAGTATAAAAACTTTGAAAGTAAATTCTTAGTTTGTATAGCTTCACGTGACTTGTCTTTTAAACAGAAATTATGGCCTCCCTCACCATAGGCTAAAATCTGTTCCAATATAAATGTCCTCAACCATTTCCAATCATCGTCAGCCTTGCGTAGCAAATACTTTTGTATATCAAACTCATCTAGCAAAATCGTATTGCCCACCTTGTGCACTATCATACTAATAGCTCCCTGAGAGGTATAGGGAAGTTTTAACAACTTTTTGATATTCTCAGCATCTGCTACCACATCGACCTCGCCCACACAATCTGGAAACATATGAGCCATGCGAAAACTGGCAAAACCAGGACTGTGATACAAAGCCTGGTGCAAACCATAACTATTATCGGCCGTAGTTAGCCAATTAGAGGGTGGCAGATTCAAGTTGGTATTACACTCTAATCGATTAAATTTTACCGGTACTTGAACTTGGGAAAACTTTACGACCGCCTTAGACTTGACCGTCTCTTCTACTTCGTGAGGCTCCACATTCTGACACACTTCAATCTGGAAAAATTGTTTGTTAAAATTTATTTTAGATATCATATATATCTCCCTTACCTCATCTGCACTTTCCATGTTGCCTCTTTAGGTTTTTTCCCTCATAAGTTTTGTTTCTAAGGACTTTTTTCCTTTTAAATCAATTATATTTTCCAATTTTTCTAATTCTTTCCAGAAAATCGACCTGCTCTCTTCTTCTTTCTAATAGAATCGATCAACAATCAAAAAACACACAGACAATTTTTGCGGCTGTTTTTGACAGTCAGCTGTAAGACAATATTGTCAATTTTAATTAAATTAAAATAGATAAACTTTATGTTTTTGAAACATCCTGTGGACACCGTTTCAATAAAATTGCAAATGCTGATATTTCGGCAGTATATAAAATTTCGTCAAAGGAATTTGAGTCGTTTCCAAAATTTGTTATAGCAATTTAACAAAATGACCTTTCAAGAAATTATACGAAAATCTTTAAATTAAATGCTCATGTTTTTATTACTACTTGTAAATATGTATTTTTATTGTATAATAAATCCGGTATAAAATAAAACCGTTGTCAAAAATACACAATTTTAATTTCCTTCAGCCCTTTTCAAAAGTAGATCCTTTCTATGTTTATGAGTAATTTCTAAAAATTTTAAATATTCCTCATCCACATTTTTCTCTGTAGACTCGTCATTTATATTTGCAGCGTTTCGATTAATATTACTTTCAATAGTCTTCTCTTCATTGTCATCGTCGTAATCCTCTTCTGATGATGTCTCATATTCATTTGCATATTTTTCCAATAACATTAATTGTTGATCATTACTAACATCTCTCAATGTATTCTGTTGTCGGGTATGAAACTCTATGGCTGAACAATATGTTTGCCACCAAAGTTGTAAACTTTGTGAGTATGAAGTTATGGGACCAATTGTGGGATAAGTTAAATGGTGCTGGTGATTGTTTGTAATGGTGGGCAGGTTTCGTGGGTTGTGTTTACTTCCACTGTTGTTGCTGTTGTACTTATAAGTTGTGGCAGTCGTTAATCCTAACTGTTTTGCTTGCAATTCCTTTTTACGTTGATCAGCTTTTTCTTTTTTGCGCCGTTTTTGATACATTTTGCGCTTTGTTGTAGTTTTCATTTAAATATTAAAGTTTTTGTTTTATTTCGAATTTTCTTTTATATTTTTCTTATATTTTTGTTCGACATTCCCTTTGTTATTGTTTACATTGTGTCAGTAATGTCAATATTTAACTTTCAAATAAAACGCTAATAAACACATATTTATTCAATAACCGCTGTCATACACTTTGATTAGATATCAAAATATTCAACAATCCCGTATCAGTAATATATTCCTAATACTTACAAAGATACACATTCTAGAAAATAGAGTTATTGTAAATATCTTTCTTTAACGTATATTTGTCACCACAAAATTTTATAGTTGTTAATAAACTATAGAAATTATATTTCTTACCTCGATATATATCTGTCAATTATTGGCCATGACTCCATTATAATGTTCTTTATCGAGAATCACTCATTCATCTCATAATTTGTTTTTGATGTATTTTTTATTTCAATTTGAATTTTTTGAATTTAAACAATTCCCTTTAGAAGGCAGGAGTTTCATACAAATATTACAGTGTCCTAAAACTATAAGACATATTTCATAATTAATTTAAACTCAATTTTCATAAAATATTTTTATCAGAAATTTTATTTACTTTTCGCCACTTGAACAAGACATACAATATAAATTTACGCCAAAAACTACACTTGGGTTACAAAAATGAGTACGTTACTAATAAGGACAATAACATTTAAGACTTTTTATTTCTTCTCCCATTTTGATATTTTACAGAAAACTGTAAATCATGTAATTTCATAATTGCTGACAAATAATTTACTTTTTCTCCTCAATAACTTGATCTTCCTGCTGATGTTCCGCAACAACATCACTGTTTATCGCATGAGTGAGAGAACTAAAATCACCAGTATTACAGGAAATCGATGGTATCTCAAATGTAGAAAACCCCCGATAATCGGTAATCATGGGTTTTAAAGGTGACGGAAGCATTGGTTCATTAGCAGGTGAATCGCTATCGAGTAAACTTTTTGTTTTATCCTCTAAAATGGGCTGGCAATTTGCCTGTATTTGACTAGATGTGGAAGGTTGTGATTGATTTTCAGAAGGTGGTGTTGGTTGTTTTAACAGAGGATCAAATTCTGCTAAATTGATTTTAACATCTTCGGCCACACTATTTTCATTGCTGTGATCAGACAAATCAAAATCATAGTTAATATTTGTCAAACCACCGCGAAATTCGGCTGTTAACATTAAATCATCAGTTGAATCGGATGGTTCATCGAGCAGAGAATTGCTGTCGAATGTATAGTTAAATATAGGAGAAGCGAATAACATATCGGTGCTCTGCTGGGATGAGGGCAAGGGCGATAAACGACCCAAACTGCTATTGTTGGCACCATCTCTTATTGACAGTTGATGGGTATTGGATGTACTTGTATCCAAAACACTATCATCAGCCGATGTAATTTTCTTAGGCGATGCTCCTAATTTTTGCGGTTTTAATGGTAAAGGTAAAACTTTATTTTGTGTTTCTTTTGTTGCAATAGGTGTCGAACTGTAACCAGTAGCATCCATGACAGCCATTAAATTGTGTTTGTAATGGCCTCCCAAAACTTTGGCAACATTTTCTATGGTTTTTTCTTTGTTTGCATCATTTTCTTTGTTTTCATCGTTGTCGTTTTCGGATTCGTTTGTAAGATGAGCTCGTGCCTGAGGTATTAAGAATTCTGGAGTCTTAATGGGTAGAATGGTGAGAGGAGCCTTAGCTAGTACAGCATCAACTTTTGAACATATTTCCAACTGAAAATAAAACAAATGTATTATGTGATTAAAGATAAAATAAATATATAATGAATATTTCGAAAATTTTTTATAATAATATTCTGACAACATTGTAAGATCTTATAACCGTGAGATTTAATTAAATTTTAAACATTTGTACTTTTCTGTTAAAATATTTTCAAAATTGCACAAGCGATTTTTATATCCTTGCGTATAAGCAACACTAAAATTCAACAATAAAAATGTATATTTTGTTGACGCCCTGTGACATCAATATCAACCTAGTTGTCAAAAATTATCTACTGTCATAAGTAATTCACAATAAATGAATAACATCATTGCGTCAACAATCGATTTTAGGCTGTAGATTTTTTATAATTTCTAAAAAAAAAACTTGTGAACAATTTCCATCTACAAAAGTGGTGTTTGAGCGCTTTAAAAATAAATTATAAATTGTGCTTATATTATTCGGTAAACAATGGGTTCAAGATCACGCAGTCCCACACCTAAGCGAAGGCATCACAAGAGTAAACATAAAAAACGCAGTAAATCGCATCATAGTGAACGTGAGCGTAAACGTGATAAGGAGTTGGATGTCTACAATAATTATGGCCACAGCGGTAGTAGTAATTCAAGTAAACGGGATAGAGTGCGTGATAGGGAACGCGAACATAATCATCATAGATCGAGAAAAAGGTCAACGTCTTCTGTATCATCGAGTTATACGGATAGTGATTCGCAGACTCAAAGCAGTAGCAGACATAAAAAGGCACGCTATAAGAAGTTAGATGAGGTAAGTGGCGAAAAAAAGTAGGAGGTAATAAGTTTTTTTAACGAAAAGTTTAATTTTTCAAATTAGGTGGAACGTTTGGCTGAAATGGAGAGACAGCGCCGGCAAAAAGAGGCTGAGCAAAAGGTAATTTTGTTGAGTTGGTTTCTAGTTAATTATTATGATTAATATTTAATATTGTTTGTTTATATTAGATCATTGAAGAAGAAGCTTCCAAACGTATTGAACTGTTGGTTAAACGCCGTGTTGAAGAAGAGCTGGAAAAAAGACGTGACGAAATCGAATTGGAGGTTAAAAGACGTGTCGAACAGGCCAAAATTGAAATGGAGCGTGAAATGATGCTCGAATTAGAGCGTAGGCGTGAACAAATACGGGAAGAAGAACGCCGCAGAGAGGTAGGTGCTCGTATTCAGGAATTTTGTAGTAAACTTGGAGCAAACATACAATTAACCACAATACAAATACTCCAAGCTTTCTGAACTGAATAATTTCCCTTATACAAATATAATTTTATTTTTTAAACTCCTGTAATCCTTTCCCTTTCCTCCCACAAACAACACCGCCGACACTTAACCTTTTTTATTTATCCCTACTGCTGAATTACATTTCTCCCAAACTTTTTCTCTATGTGTTTTTCACTAAAAAAAAACAAACAAACATTATCCAAACTTACAAATTTGTTTTTACTAAGTATTTTTGTATGCAAATACTGTTTGATTTTTTTTTAATTATTTATTTTTCCATAAAGAAAATAATTTGCTTTTTGTGCGAGAAAAAAACTTGCCATCACTTTGAGAAGCAAAGTTTGCTAAATTGGGTGGAATATTTTTAAGGTTTTTTAACCAATAATTATAACAATTTGTTCAATTTGTTATGATATTTCATAGAAAAACTTAAATATATTTTTAAATAAATAAAATATATACAAACTATTTGCAAATTAAGGACTAAGGTCATTAATTTTTTAAACAAAATAATAAATTCAATCTTCCTCCTGTTTCAACCATCCCATTTGGTAAATTTAGCTTAAGCTGGATGCAAGTTTTTGAAAATCTTAATAAAACAAGCGTAAAAACTTTGACGTATACATAGCACCTATATGTTTATAAAAACATATTTTTACAAGACAAAAACACACCTAATGACTACTACTATCACAAAACTACTATTACTACTACTCCCCTCTACAAGTGGCCCATAAAGGTGTAAACTACGAAAGTAAGTTTGATAAAAATAAAATATTTAGCAAAACATTTAGAGCTGGAAAGCAGAATCGGTAAAAGAAGTGAAACTACACTAAAGCGGAAACACAAAAAAATGGAAGGTATTTAGCAGGAAAACAATTTAAGGCTGAAAAATTTAATAGAATGCATCTAATACACCTTGAAAAAGCGGAGAAAACTTGAAAAAGCCTTAAAAACAATATAACCACTCTAAACAATGCGGTCTATATAACTATCAACTACATCTAAACATACGCTTAGATATCAGTTCCTATTTAACGATTTGGTTTTTTTGGTTTCTTTTAAATTTGAAACTTTAATTTTTTTTATTTTAATTTACTATACACATACCAAAAAAAAAAAAAAAGAAATAATTGTTAAATTGCAAAAAAAAAAAAAAATGAAAAGAAACAAAATAAATATGATGTTTTATTGTTTTGTTGCATAACATATTTAGAGTAACTTGTAATTAACAATGTATATCAACATATTTTAAAAGCAAAAGTATTGGAAACTCGATGTTAAATAAAACTAATTGTAAGTAAAATTTTGTTCAAATTTCTTTTTACTGCAAAAAAAAACTTAAAAATAACAAAAAAAAAAGGACTTTTTACTCAAAAAATGTGAAGAACAAACACTATATTTTGTATTAAACTTTAATAATAATTTATATTTATTATATATTTTAAAACTAAACTCAAAAAGAAAAAAAAAACTAATTGTATATTTTATCCACAGACAAAAAAATGAAAGAAAGAAAATATAATAATAACAACACCCAACAATTTTACCCAAAAAGTTATTAAGAAAAAAGAACTATAAGTGTTTTACGTTAATTTTCTTTATAAAATTATTTAAAAAAAAACTGTTGTACTTTTTTCCTTAGAAATTTATATAAAAATATTAAATTTTTCTTATATTTTGTTTTTGTTTAAATTATAAACATTCTTTTTTTTAATAAATGTATTTTAGTTGTTTTCTTTATTTAAGAAAAATAATTTTTAATATTTTCTATAACACTAATGAATTTTAAATTAATACCAACTTCCTTTCCATAATTTATAGGAAGAGGAAAAGAAAAAGAGAGAAGAACTTGAAGAGATATTGGCTGAAAACAATCGTAAAATTGAAGAAGCTCAACGCAAATTGGTAAGTATTACTAATAAACCAGCATTTCTTAAAATGTTTGTGTAAATTTTTTAATATTCACATTTTCAGGCGGAAGAGCGTTTAGCCATTATCGAAGAGCAACGTTTGATGGACGAAGAACGTCAACGTATGCGCAAAGAGCAAGAGAAACGCGTCAAAGAAGAGCAAAAAGTAATTTTAGGGAAAAATAACTCAAGACCAAAATTGTCATTCTCTCTCAAACCCGGCGATTTATAAATTAGCAATCGTATATATAAAAATATTATTATAATTACTCTTTTCTTCTAATTACTATTATTATTGTTCTTTTTTTTAAAGTTTAGTTTGTATTATCTTTTCTAATGTTTATTTAAGTTCTTTTCTTTTTTTACTTTTTTTTCTAGATTTTAGGATAAATTTATTTAGTTGAGATTTTATTTTCAAATCTCGAAGATATTTTTTTTTTGATTTTTCATTAATAAAAACAAGCAAAAGTCATGATGCCAATTAAGCAAAAGAGAACAACAAAAAAATATTCAATGTTTTAATTGTAACAATAATAATTAATAAAGAAAATGAAACTACTACAATTGCAATAATTGTTGAGTTATTAGTTTAAAAATGTTATGACATCAAAGTTATATTTAGAGTTTTTAGAAAGAAAAACTGAACTGGCACTAATTGGATCTGATTAAGAACTGAACTGGAACTAGAACTGAAGTAGAACTAATGTAGAACTAAACGAAACTGAACTAGAACTGAAACTGAACTAAAATTTAACTAGAACTGAACTAGAACTAAATTTGAACTAAATTTGAACTGAAATAGAAATAAGCTAGAACTGAACTAGAACTGAACTAAACTAAAACTAATTTAAACTAGAACCGAATTAGAATTGAATTAGTACTGATCTAAAACTGAATTAGAACTGAAGTAGAACTATACTAAAGCTGAACTAGAACTGAACTAGAACTGAACTATAACTGAACTAGAACTGAACTATAACTGAACTAGAACTGAACTAGAACTGAACTAGAACTGAACTAGAACTGAACTAGAACTGAATTAGAACTAAACTAGAACTGAACTAGAACTGAATTAGAACTAAACTAGAACTGAACTTGAACTGAACTAGAACTGAACAAGAACTGAACAAGAACTGAAAAAGAACTGAACTAGAACTGAACTAGAACTGAACTAGAACTGAACTAGAACTGAATTAGAACTGAACTAGATCTGAACTAGAACTGAAATAGAACTGAACTACAACTGAACTAGAACTGAATTAGAACTCAACTAGAACTATACAAGAACTGAACTAGAACTGGACTGGAACTGAACTAGAATTGAACTAGAACTGAACTAATACTGAATTATAACTAAACTAGAACTGGAGTTGTAACTAGAACTGAATTAGAATTGAATTAGTACTGATCTAAAACTGAATTAGAACTGAAGTAGAACTATACTAAAGCTGAACTAGAACTGAACTAGAACTCAACTAGAACTGAACTAGAACTGCACTAGAATTGAACTAGAATTGAAATAGAACTGAAATAGAACTGAACTAGATATGAACTAGAACTGAACTAGAACTAGAACTGAACTAGAACTGAACTAGAACTGAACTAGAACTGAACTAGAACTGAACTAGAACTGAACTAGAACTGAACTAGAACTGAACTAGAACTGAACTAGAACTGAACTAGAACTGAACTAGAACTGAACTAGAACTAGAACTGAACTAGAACTGAACTAGAACTGAACTAGAACTGAACTAGAACTGAACTAGAACTGAACTAGAACTGAACTAGAACTGAACTAGAACTAGAACTGAACTAGAACTGAACTAGAACTGAACTAGAACTGAACTGGAACTGAACTAGAACTGAACTAGAACTGAACTAGAACTGAACTAGAACTGAACTAGAACTGAACTAGAACTGAACTAGAACTGAACTAGAACTGAACTAGAACTGAACTAGAATTGAACTAGAACTGAACTAATACTGAATTATAACTAAACTAGAACTGAGTTGTAACTGGTCTTGAGTTCAACTGGAACTAAACTAGAAAAATCATAAAAGTTTTTAGATAAATTCTTTTATAGAAATTTTAGAAGAATTCGTTCAAAAAATTTCAAAATTTTCAAATTTATAATTTCTTAAAATTTGCATTGTAATCAACTTACCTGAAATTCCTTCAAATCCAATGCAAACTGTTGTATGCCACTATTTATATTCTGATTGCGGGTCTTAAGCATTTCCATACGTTTCATATTTTCCGAAATCAAGTGCAAACTTTCGCAAGCCATTAAAGCACTCTCCCAAGGAGTGCTGTAGTGTTTAGAGCCCGACATCAATAAATCGAATTCTTTCTCATCCATATTTAAACTTTGAGCAGTGAGATTTTCAATAAAAGAAATAGCACAACACTAGAAAAGTAAATTGAAAACAAGTTAATATAAATAATAGAATTAAAGAAAATAGAAAACCTACCAAATTTGTGAAATAATAACCGCCTTCACCACTCATCAAACGTGAAGCATTGGTAAAACGTGTCACAAAATTAATATTACTATGCAAACGCACGGGATTGGCTTTAAGCACCACAAATATAAGAGCTGGAAGAAATTCATCAGCACTGGCCGGGCCACCAACGGAATGTTTTAGTAATTCAAAAATATGACGACAACAGCGTACAGTACATTCCAATTTCTCTTGGGGTGAGTAAAATGAATCAATACCCACAAGTTCTAAGCATACAAATGTTTTCAGTAAGTTTGATATTTCTTTAAAGATATTATAAATTTAATTACCTGTTATGGCATTGTATACCAGTTCTCTTGACTCTGCATTTACCTCATCTATACTACAGGCCAAATGTTTGGCCGTTATCCAGCTAAGCTGACGTATACGTTTTTGTATTTTAACATCATTCTCTTCGTCTGTCGTAAAATAGGGACTAAATAAAAATCTATAAGAAATTTAAAGAAATTACAATTTTGTAATTATTTTGAATTATTTTACCAAACTCACTTATGATTTTGAGTCATTACAACTTTTTCGAAAAAATCGATGGTACTTTCACGATCTTCATTGGTAGCTATTTGAAATCTCTGATCATTGTGTACAATACCAGCAAATTTCGTATATGCATTCTGTACCAATTCTGAAAGTTCATCAATAATTTTTGCTCCTGTGCTATTTATATATGAACGTATAGCACTGTCTAAACGTTGTATCTCAGTTTTCAGTTTACGTTTACCATCGTCGGGTATGCGCAGTTGTCTAAGTTGTAGTATAAATTGACTTTCAGTCGGATCGGGGACATAGTGTTTGTGATGAGTGGATGCTGTAATGAAATTATAGTTAAATTTAAATACAATGTTGAAATAATTTAACTAGAACTGAACTAGAACTGAAGTAGAATTAAACTAGAACTGAACTAGAACTGAACTAGAACTGAACTAGAACTAGAACTGAACTAGAACTAGAACTGAACTAGAACTGAACTAGAACTGAACTAGAACTGAACTAGAACTGAACTAGAACTGAACTAGAACTGAACTAGAACTGAACTAGAACTGAACTAGAACTGAACTAGAACTGAACTAGAACTGAACTAGAACTGAACTAGAACTGAACTAGAACTGAACTAGAACTGAACTAGAACAGAAATAGGACTGAACTAGAACAGAAATAGGACTGAACTATAACTTACCTAGAGCTGAACTGGAATTAAACTAGATCTTAAGTATAACTATAACTGAACTAGAATTCAATTTTATTTAATTATGTTCTGTTGTATTACATTCGCAGATATTGTATGTATAAGTTATGACAAATGCTAAACCATAATTGCAACAGTCCAAAGTTAAAAATAAATTTTTTATCTTTATAACTATAAAAAATTTATAAGGAAAAATGTAAGGAAATATGTATACATAAATTTATTTCATTGCCATGGCATTTAACCAGATTTATAAAATAAATTCGAAATATACTAAAAGAAAAATTGTAAATTAAATAAAGATAACACGAGCAGAACTTTTGGGATCAGAATTTAACAAAAATAATATTTAGCCAATAATAGACATTATACTCTTATATGTATGTATTCTTTTATCATTACCGGCTAAAACTGAAATAAATAAGCATAGGTACATTTTCGTATCAAGACCAAATTTCAAGTAAATAGGTTTTATATTTTCTTAATAACCATCTTCATACCTCCCAAAATTAGTTTATAACTATAACTTGAGGGCTGACTAAATATAGGTTCATTCGCACATATTTACAACTTTAATTAAGTCAAACGCCCTTATGTAAAAAACGCATAATAAAATAAAAATTGTACATACCTTCATGACGCTGACGTGATTGCTTTTTCAATGATTGATTTTGTAAAGTCTTTTGGAATACGGCTGGCACTAGAGATTTTTTCTTGGTCAAAGTATTGCTGCCATCGCTTGTCGCATTAGTAGTGACTACCGGTTTTTTTTGACCTGACGACGATGCTAAAGACTTATCATGCTGTTGTTTAGGTGATACTGAGCCACTTGGTTTGGGTGTGTCTTGAGCCACTTGAATTAAAATTAATAAACAAATATAAATGTTTATCTACATTTACATATAATCTTTCTAGCAACAACTTGTTACTTACATTTCTTTCGTTGTTCATTGCGTTCGCGAAAACATTTGGAACAGAGACCATCAAACTGCCAGTTACCGTAATAACCGCAACCCTGTCTGCATTTTAGATCCTGTTGACCCATACGCAACTGGGGCACTCGTGTCGTAGACATTGTTATTTTCTTTTATATGTTTATTTAATTGTTAAAACAATTTCCTTTTAATGTTTTCTTATTAAGGAAATGTAGTTTAATTTAAAAGAATTTAAATTTCTTGTAAAAAATAACACAAAATAGATTTTCTACGTAAATTATCGATTCATTTATTTTTTTTTTACTCTCTATCGAAACATTCACAATGACAATTTTTAGGTTTTTTGTTTTGATTTTCATTTTCTCGTATAAAATAAAATTGAAAATCAGCTGTTCGACTTGCCAAGTAGCAGTTTGCATGTTGATAATGCAGTTCAAGTACTGTTATTTCGGTATGTTTTTGTTGGCTGTGTCAGTTTGTTTTCATTTAATTTTAAGTGTACATTGTTGTTTCAAAAAGTGTAAAATTTAAATTATAGAATTAAATTATATTTGTTAACATATATTGTTCGGGTAAGTGTTGTAGTGTAGATATTGCACATTGATTAAAATTACTTTTTTTGCTGGAAATAAGTTTATGTATATGCTATTAGCGCAGGAGGCACTTCTTGGAACTACGCCTGGCTTCCAAGCGCCGTTAGTTTTTTTTTTCAAATGATAATGTTTTATTACACCTTTGTTCATTAGGATATATGGTTTATATCTATGATTCAACAATAATGCGACAATTTGCTAAAAATTTCTGTGTGCTTATGATGGTGCAAACGATGTTTTTTTCTTAACAAATTGTCGCATGATTGTTGTGTTGTACAGGGTTTTAATATCTATTGACCAGCATATTGACTAATCTATAGTTTAATCTAATCAGTAAAATAATGAATATTTTGTTGCAGGGGTTCCCACCGTATTTCGCTTTATTCATATTCGTTGTGAACGTAGCTTTGTTAATGAACATTTTAGAAAATCAAGTTAGTTTGCAAGGAGGATGTGTATTATATAACATCAAATCCTAAGAAAAACACCTAGGTCTCTATTAGGCCTGATATGTTGTGCATGTTTGCACAATCTCTATTGGAAATCCAACCCACGACCTTCGTTCTGACAATGTCCCAAGTTTAAAGAACTAAAACAGGACAAAGGTGAGTAAATATAAAATGTATATTAAGTAAAAAATTATTCTAATTTTTATATAAGTTTTGAAGTATGAAAGATCTAGGTATTTAAATAATTAAGATAAATATATTAATTTAGTTAGGAACTAAAATATTAAGCATTTTAATGAAAATATCAAACATTTGTTGAATTTCTCGCGCTTTTCTCATGAAAAGGAAACTTCCAATATAAATTTAGAGGATACAATTTTTTTTAGAATATTTTGAATTTTCGAAATATATATGAATATGTTTTGGATCCTTATATGTATGTAGTCAATTAAGCTGGTTATGTCTGTTGTTGTTGTAACAATATCTATTTGGGGGGTATCACATTTTAGTCCGAGGCCTATAAATTATGCTACTTCAACTGTATGCGTCGATAAATCCATTGGACAAAGTAAGGTAGGAGAATATTTTGAATTCTCATATGTATATATATGTATATAGTGTAGTCAATTAAGTTGTAACAGCTAAAACTATATAATAATCTAGTTGGAGGGATCTACAACAATGTCCAGTCCTTAAAATTAGGCTATTTCAACTGGCTGCGTTCATAAATTCATTGGACAAAATAAAGTAAGGTGGGTTAACCTTAAAAACATAAACGATATTCGTTGTGGTCGGCACTGTGTATACGCGACCAAATAGCAATAAGACTGTTGCTTCATTCCGATCAAAGTTCGGAATAAAGCAACAAAATTTTTTCAAAGCTGCCGTATACGAGGATTTATCTAATGGATACTGCAAGTATGTATCTTTGTATTTTAACCTCGTATATTCGAAGATCCTTCCTGATTTGCCTCCAACTGTGTGATGTTAAAATTGGTTCCTCTTGGGAACTCTTTAGTCAACATGACATTATGTTCCTTGTCTGAGAGGACCTTCTTTAACTCGTTTAGGTGATGTTCCGAGTTAATAAGTAGGCAGACCGATACAGTCCTTAGGACAGCATTTCGGTAGCTTAGGATATTATATGAAGCTAACAAGGTTTGTTTCTTCATCCATATTCCAAGTGCGACCATCCAGCGCATTGGGGACTTTGTTTCTACTTCGATGTGGCTTTAGTTGACGAAGTAAATTGGCTATCAAATTTAACCCCAAAATATTTGGGTGGTACATGGTCGGAATTAAGACTCCATCGACCACGATGTCAAAGGTTAGGTTTACTTCCTTTCAACCAGATGATAAAAAGTATTGTTGACGACTTTGCTGGTAATTTCTTCTATTAAATAAAACGATTATTTCTTTTTTTAATATTTTTAATGATCTCTTTATTTGTATTATTTTTTTTAAAGAACTTTCTTTTGAGTTGACAAATTGTGAGTAGATTTTTGTTGTTGTTTTTGAATAATGACAGTAATAATTTTAGTTGTTTTTTTAATAATAATTTTTACAAACAAATTAAAACTTTGTAATTTTATTTAGTATCTGTGTTTTTTTTAAAAGCTGTTTCTTTTTTTCTAATAAGATAAGACTATTTAACTATTTGGTTGATATTAAATTGTTTATCAATCTTTGGTTTAGCTTTCATTCTTCTTTCTATCAATCAATTGAAACATTCAATCAATTACTAAAGTATTGGAACTGGACGTATGTAAAATCTATTTAAAAAACTGTTAATATTTCATTATTATTTTTTTAAAGGGTGGTGTTGCTATTTTCGTTTTAAAAACTACTGGTATTTCCTTAAGGTTTTCTTTTGGTTTTTTGTTTTTAATTATTTAGAAGGAGAAGAAGAACGAACTATTTAGTTGTGTTAAGAAAATAAATGAAATTTGAAGTGGAGAATTTATATTTAAATTAATTGCAACTTAAAATGCAAATTAAAGTGTAAAGTATTAAAGAAATTTAAAAAATTAAGAATTTAAAGTAAAGCTTAAATTATTTTTAAAAACTTTTTTTGAAAAATTAGAAAAAAAAATGTTTTATAAGAATTTCTATTAATTTTCTTTTGAGTTCAAGTACAATACAAGAAGAAAAACAATTTTTTAAACATTAATTGACAACTATGTATATAAATTTCTACACTCTAGTGTAAAGACACCTGTTTTTTTAAAAAGGGCCTTTAAAAGACGACTTTCAACGAGAAAAAGTTATAAACGAGTACAAGACAGACATCATACAATATAAATACACTGAACGAAAAAAAGGGGTTTTAAGAATTTAATGTATGTTTGTTAACAATTATTAATAATAATGTCTTTTATTAAAGTTTCTTTCAAAAGTTTGTTATTTTTTTTTTAAATTCCATGTTTATTTTCTTAAAATTTCTTTCTATAACTATTCAAAAATCGTTTATCTTAATTTTATTTCTTTCTATACGGGGCTTTCCTACAATTTCATAAATCTCAACAATATTTTTGCATTTAAGTTCAACATTTGATTTTAGTCTATATTGTATTAATATAATCTGTATTTTTATCTTTCTTTACTTTTGATTTTTAAAAATGTTTCAAGGATTTTAAGGTTATGTTTCGCAAATGTTTTGTATGGGTTTTAATTTTTTATTAAATATTTTGATTTAATTTAAACTTTATTAGAAAAGTTTTCATTAACTACAATATTTAAACTGTATTATATTTAAATATATTTATATAAAAAGTCAATTCTATCAGAAGTTGTTGTTTTGTTTCTAAAATTATTTCTTTGTTTTTAAATTCCTTATTCACTTTTTAGTTCATAATAATAATAAATAAATAAAATGCTTGCAATTCTTAGGCGTTATTTTTTCAGCGGACTTAAAAGTGTGTTTTTTTACCCTGTAAAACTATTCTGAACTATTTCCGTTTTCACTACAATTAATAATTTAATAAGTTCGTTTATTTGTTAGTTAAATATGCTAACTAAAATATTTTAGACCGGCTATCAATAAAAATTTCTCTATAAATAATTCCGAATCCAAGACCGCAATATGGGCTGCACGTCCAATTAATGTATTGGCTGTATGCGGCAAAGCATGATGTACATCATAGCGTGTTAGAGTCAATTCGGGACGAGCCAATATGGGCGCTATAATATTGTGTATCATTTCTCTGTAATATAAATAAATATTTTGTTTTTATAAACATTATTTTTTTAAAGATAATAAAACTCACCTATATATTATGCCTAAATTGGAATTATCACGTATAGCGGCTTTACACAATTCAAGGCGAGCTGAATGTGCTGGCACATAACGATCTTGGCTGGAACCACATAATAATATATTTTTAAAATGATGTAATGTACTGCGTTGACTCAAACGATATAGGAAACTTTTACGCAAATCGGTTGTGTCTCGCATGCAAAGTTGTAATAAAGAACCAGATTTTTTCCATTTTTGCATAAACCACATGCCTGTAAAGAAGGATTAAAGTAAAGTTATACTTAAAGAGTCTAAAAGTGAAGATGTGGAAAATAATGTTTTTAAATAATGTGGGGCCTAAAGACCTAGTTCCTATAGTTTCTTACCTACAACATAAGGTAATGCGGTCATACGATTGCTATCTTAGGTAGGGTTCTATAAATCGACTTTCGAATAATCGAACAATCGACTTTTTGTCGAAAAAAAGTTGAAAAGTCGAAATCGACTATTTTGTTCCAAAAAAGTCGATAACTCGACTATCGTCTGTGATAAATGTCGAGAAGTCGAAGAAAGTCGGAAAAATCGAAAAAAGTCGAAAAAAGTCTGAAAGTCGAAAAGTCGAAAACTCGAAACTTGTAGAAACAAGTCAAAAATAGTCGAAAATTGTAAAAAAGTGGAAAAAAGTCAAAAACTCTAAAATAGTCGGAAAAACTCGAAAAAAATCGAAAAATAGTCGGAAAAAAGTCAAAAATATTCATAAAGTCGGAAAAAAGTCGAAAAAAGAAGGATTAAAGTAAAGTTATACTTAAAGAGTCTAAAAGTGAAGATGTGGAAAATAATGTTTTTAAATAATGTGGGGCCTAAAGACCTAGTTCCTATAGTTTCTTACCTACAACATAAGGTAATGCGGTCATACGATTGCTATCTTAGGTAGGGTTCTATAAATCGACTTTCGAATAATCGAACAATCGACTTTTTGTCGAAAAAAAGTTGAAAAGTCGAAATCGACTATTTTGTTCCAAAAAAGTCGATAACTCGACTATCGTCTGTGATAAATGTCGAGAAGTCGAAGAAAGTCGGAAAAATCGAAAAAAGTCGAAAAAAGTCTGAAAGTCGAAAAGTCGAAAACTCGAAACTTGTAGAAACAAGTCAAAAATAGTCGAAAATTGTAAAAAAGTGGAAAAAAGTCAAAAACTCTAAAATAGTCGGAAAAACTCGAAAAAAATCGAAAAATAGTCGGAAAAAAGTCAAAAATATTCATAAAGTCGGAAAAAAGTCGAAAAAAGTCGGAATAAGTCGAAGACTCGAAAATTCGACTTTTCGTTTCAACTATAGAACTCTAAGATTCTTAGGGTTGAATTTTATTGGGTCCAATAATCTCAATGAAGGTGCTCGATTCGCAATAGCAGGACCATATGATTAAGGACCCACACTATTCAAAGGTCACAGCAGGTCTGATTTTGTAAAATACAAGTACTGCTCATCTAGCCATCTAGTCAACCATTAACCATGTAAACACATAACATGGCTGATTGGAACCTTAATATCCATACAAAGTAGAGAGAATCTTCTTAATTTAAGTTCTCTAATTGCCTGAATATTTCTCAACACTCTAGTACTAGTCTTTTATAAATCTATGGTAAAACAGTAATATTTCTACTTACCCATATTAACAAGTCCGCTCGTATTATATAATGTACCCAAATGAGGTCCCGACAACGATAGGAATGTATGCAGGCGTGGCAATAATGAACGCATTTGTGGTCGTGCCAAAGCGCTGCGTACAATAATTGTTCCCAAAGAGTGTGCTACAAATGAAATGCGCGTAGGATTAAGTCCACAGGTTTCGATATGGTATAAAATTTCAGCTACAAGTCTAAAATTACAAAAAAAAAATCATAAACTTATCTTCTGTATCATCGAAAAGCAATAATTTTCCCCTACCTATCAGTCATTGTATCGAAATCGGAAAATGTATCACCCTGATTACGTTCCGACATTAAAAACTCTAAATTAGCACCGGGTAAACCCAATTCCAAATATGTCCGCAC
Source organism: Lucilia cuprina (assembly GCF_022045245.1). NCBI lineage: Eukaryota > Metazoa > Arthropoda > Insecta > Diptera > Calliphoridae > Lucilia > Lucilia cuprina. The sequence goes on along the minus strand of NC_060953.1, from coordinate 64,237,383 downwards.
CAAACGTAAATCCGCTGAATTACCATCTAAACCATGAACACATATGATTAAATGCATGCCATTGGGTGAGAAGGCTCTATATTCATCGCTGATATAGAAATAGGGTAGTTCGGATGATAGACGTGTGAAGTCTGAATAAATGCTGCCACTGTATTTCAATTGTTTGCGAAATTCTTCACGATATTTTTCGAATTCCATTAAGGATATGTTACATTCGGGACCTTTGTTTTTCGATTTGTGCGATTTGGTGCTGCTTGAACGGGTAATAGCTGTTTGAGTATTACTATTGCTGGTTGTGGTATTTGAGTTTTCCTTATTCTCATCTTCGGTATTGTCCAGCGAAGCCGGTTGGCTTTGAGAGTTTTGTGAGATTTTACTGGATCCATTGGGTGTAGAACGGTTTGATCTAGTAGTATTGGTTATAACGGCAGTTTTTACAATGGCATTGCCAAAATCTTTGGGTCTTTTCATTTCAATGATGCTATGAGATCTAACTACTGGTTTGTTTGTGAATATATTGGCAGCGGTTATAGGTTTCATGGACTCATAGATGTGATAAACCGGATTATCGATGGCGGCAATGGGAGTCCTTAGATTTAGCGAGTGTTGTGGTATCTCCTTTAAGGGAGGCGGTGGTGCTGGTGGCACCGCAATTGAGGGTGACGAATGTTGTGTTATATTCTGATACGTTTCCGTGTTAAATGTCACTGGCGTTGTTATACTAGTCGAGGGATTTGTGACGTGTTTAGGTTTTAGTTGTGAAGATTTCTTTGTTTGATTTTCATTAGTTACAGGAGGATCTCTAAATTCATCTGGCGGCAGAAGATCATCTTGAAATTGTTGTGGTGGCGGTACTCTTACATTTATTATGGATCCTGTTGTCTCCTTAATACTGGTCAAATCAAAATCTGATTTGGATTTCTCCGTGCGTCGATGTCGTTCTCTTCTTTGGGTCTGTATGAGTGACATATCCGAATCCTCTACTTCTGTCGATTCATTGTAGGGTATATTCCTTAGATTACGTCTTAGTTCCGATTTTAAACGCTCAGTTTTAACTTTGACTGTCACCGTGGTGACTTTTTTGCTGACACCTCCTTCAGTGCTGTTTATTAAAGTTTTTGTGTTACAGCGATTCTCTTTATGCTTTTTAGTTTTATTTTGTTGCTCCAAAAGTTTTTGCAGTTTCAATCTGAGTTGTTCGCCATTGAGACGAGTTTCTAATTCACTTGTTTGTTTAGTTTGGGTCTGTTTTAAAATAGTCTCCGGACTGGAGGGTATAATAGAGCTGCGTCTACTCGATACCCAACCACTTTCTTCGCTTAAGGATGATGTGGAGTCACTTATTACTCCCTCGGTGGTGAATTGATGTGGAGGTACCAAATTGGGCAAGGACTCACTGAAACCACTTGTTGTTTGATCTTGATCACCTGAAGTTGAGTCCAATTTAAAGGGCACACTGGCTGAGGACAGCATTTTTTGTTCTGCCTTTGACTTCTTTACCTTGGAGGGAATATCACTTTCCGAACTACTGGATTCCTTTTGTAGTGTTCCGTTCTTAAGCATTTCTTTGAGGTCAGATACTCTAACACGAGCTATTTCCACAGATCTGGGTATTGTGGAACTAGTATTCGGTTCCATTTCTCTGTTAATATTCTGTTTTAAGGCTTGAGAAGAATTACTGCGTGATATAACAATCTGTTGAGGCCATACAATGGGCTGAGTTACTGCACCATTTTGTGGCAGTGTCCTATTGGGTGTATACGATGGACGTGGCACAATTTCTCCATTTGTTATACTTTTTGGCAGAGAATTATAGTAAGTACGTTGTCGTTCTACCACTTTTTTGGGTGGATTTAATAGTTTAATCTCATGGAGATAATCATATTTACTGGCTGACATACCATGTTCCAATGGTTGTCGACCTAATGTGGCGGCATTTGTAGGACCATAAAACTTCGGTTGATTGCCATTGGTTAAGGGGTCGCAGTCTTTGTTATTTTCCTCGACATTTTTATATTTTTGCCTGAATTCATTGATATTCCGCATGAGATCTTCTGCTTGTACTTTGGGCTTACGATTACCATTTAGACCAAAACCTTTAAACGATGGACCTTTCTGCACCGAACTATACAACGAATATTGCCTTAACTCGGTTTCTGATAATTTAGCGGGATAAGCTAAGGTATTTTGGGTTCGCAGAGAAGGTGTACTATGAACAGTGCCATCGAGTTGGTCCAAAGACTTGCTATGTCTGGCTGGCAAAGTACCAGCACTACCGAGTTCACAGAAACCATTTGAGGTACCATTATCAATTTCGATTTCATCTAGTAAACCATTTACCGAATGACGCGACATATAACGGTGGCTGATGGTAGGATTGGGACCTTTACTGGCTGCCGTAGGCGCTATAGTCAAACTAGCTTGCAAAATCTCACCACCCAAAGCAAAGCGTGGCGTTAACACTCCCGTTAAACCATTATTCTTTAAGGGATAATCATAGGTTACTCCACAAGAACATTCTTTATTAGATTGTTTTCTCGCTGCGGGTACTGGCTTATCTGTTGAACCTTTAACTTTACCATTTACGGGAATGTCTACACGATTTAAGTTGGGATCGGACCCTGTGTGCTTGCGTGTAAATTTACTAGGCTCTATATAACGATCTTCAAAGATCAGTGGCATAGAATTGGTGTCGCCATCAATCGGTGAACAATGGACTGGCAAAGGTGGCAGAGTTTGCATATAACGACTGCGTCTAGCCATTTCCGATATGGCTATATAATTCTGATAGTTGCTATCATAACAACCAGCTGCCGTATGACGGGGATTTTCCATAACAAAGAAACCTTCGGAAAATCTGCGTACCCTTAGAATATGATGCTTTTTAGCCAATAATGTATGTACAGAAGGTTGAGTGGAGGCGATTAAAACACGACGCCAAAACATTATACATTCAGCACACAGCTGCGCTATATCTGAATTGGCTTTAATGGCGAAATCCTCTTCGGAGTCATGATTCTGTAAATGAGAAATTTTGCTTAAATAAAACTAATTCCGCAGTTATAAGGCTAACTTACCTTAGCTTGCTCCATTAGCTTAAGCATTCTATCATTAGTATCATTTTCCCGAAACGGTGGTGAACCTATTTGTGTATTTACATTCGGTGGGAGTACATTACTGAATTCATTTAAGGATATTTTCAACTGCTCTATAGCTCCCAGCAATAAACTGCATATTTCACGATGTAATTGGCGGGATTGTAAAAGACGTCCAGCTGGACCACCACTACATTTGGTAGTACCTACTACTTGAGGACCAAAGAATACAGCTTCTAAAGGTCCTGGCGACATACTACCGCGACAACTTAGTTTGCCCGTACTTAACCAGGGTTTTGAATTCTTGGGTGCACTAGAAGTATAAATAGAAAATTGTTTAAATTAGTGTTGATAAAGTTTAGATAAGGAAACAGTTCATCTAAAATTACTCTAATTTGCTACACCATTTTCAAGGGAAATTTAGAAAGTATCAGTTTTGAAATTATGTCCTTAATAGTTGTTATTGGGGTTACTTTTCGATTTATACATAGTAAATTTTGTTCTAATGATTATTGCAACTTTTGTCTAATGTTCTATAACATAGTTCCAGAAAGTTCTTTCTTATGGGATGTAAATCTTGCAAAACATCGCTTTTAAGATATTTCAATCCTGTTTCATGTAACCTGTCAACCTAACAGAGGAGGTATTCCAGAGTATAGCTTTCTAGTTATATTCACTATATTTGTCAGAGCCCGTTCGTCGTAGAGTTGTATCCATAGTGCTGTATGTATTATCATACTAACCTTTTACTCAATCATTATGAGGAGCGATACCATGAGATCCTTAATTCAATAAGGTCTAACAATAGCAGTTCATGTTTAATAGCATTTCCAGGCTTACAGTTCTTCCCTTTCATTTTAATACTAACCTTACAATCAATCATTATAAGGATGGATAATATTATGGCAGTTTATGTTTTCCAGCGTTTCGGGCTTCTCGTTCTTCTCTTGCATGGATCAACACAGAGCATCCTTGTGGGCCTGACAACTATCCATTATTACAATTAGCCGTGTAGGATTTTCTCATCCATGTTCCACTTCCATTTACTTTATAACAAGTACTTTACGTTTTTAAATGCTGAGGTCAGAACTGACCACTAGAAAGTAATCTTGGATTCAACTCCTGTAGTAGAGAAGATCTAATATATGATCATCTATGAGATACTTGGTTCATGATCTGCATATGATAGCTTCTCAGTAAATTATGGGGTTTTCAATATATGATCGCTTAAAGAACTGATCTAGACCGGTAGCGATCGGTTATTGAAATGATGATCTCATTGAAACAGTAAAGTTTATATTTTAGCTTAAGTCCCGTTAAGGTTTTTCTGGTTTTAAAGATTACTAGTTAGTTTTATTTTATTGAAATTATACAAATTTAACTAGAATTATTACAATTATTTTTGAAATTCCCTTGGAAATGGTGTAGTTTTTCATTCAACTAAAACAATAAATGTGTACAAACTACATGATTTTCGATTAACTAACAAATTTTCTTGCTAAAAAAAAATAAAAAAATATAAGAATAAAAGAAAACTATGGTTGTAACTAACAAATAGTGTTAACTACTTACACATTACATTATTGCTACTTTATAAGTGTTGTAATATGACAAAAAAAATATGATAAATTTAATATGGATGCTTCTTCTTACCATCGTCTTAAATAATGGAAAAGTGTTTTCCTTTCATGTGAAATTATGGATGGACATTTGGAAAGAGTAATCATAGAGTACGTTTGAACATACAGACGTTATGCAAGTTGTTGTAATAAATGAATCAAAAATTAAGAAACCAAAGTAACGAAATAAAAGAAAAGAGGGAAAAATGAAAAAAGGGGGTTTTTAGGTCAGTTGCAGGGAGTAGTATAGTTGTTGTTATATGAAACGAGAATGATGAATGTCATGTAGATGATGATTTGAAATGTAAAAAGAAAATAATAATAATTAGGTTTATGTTGTTTTTTTTGCATGTTATATTATGAGTGTTGGATAATAAATAATAAAATAATATTTATTCTTATAAAGAATACATACATATTTTTAATTTTTATAACAAACTTTAGTTATGAATAGGATTAACAAATTTAAAGTCTTTATATAAAAGAATTAATGATATATTTACAGTTTTTGTACAAATATTAATTTATACAAGACATGGATATATCCATGCTAAGTACAGTAGGGAATTTTATCTTAAAGATATTAGATTATATATTGTTCATATGTTCGTAATTTTAACAATAGATATCAATAAATAATCAAAAAAAAAATATTTTTACACCAAAGAGGAAATTTGTTGAAATTGCGGGCATTAGGATGAAAAATTTATTAGGATATTTAATGGCTCTTTATAGGTTTAAAAGTAAAGGTTTGACGCACCTGTACCACCAATAAATATGCCTTTTCTATCAAGAAAATTACAAGAATCTTCTGACATAGTCTGTTAGCTCGTGTTCAGTTGTGAAGGACAGGAATGTCGAGAATTTAACGTGAGCACCTGCCTTGACGGCCTTATCCCACGGTGGTCTTTTTCAACCACTGGGTAGACTTGAGAACGGTCTATCATCGCCCCTTTGTTCGTTAATAAAGAACGCCGGTGGCAATTTTTGTACATAGGTTCTGACCGGTCCATGCACAAGTACTTTGCTGGAGTACTCGAGCTATCTAATCTCTTGACCTCTGTGGATTCGGCAACAGCACCTAGAGACGTAGCCGGTAGACCGAAGTGCGATCATCAATAAGCCGTAGACTCACAGGGACACACTGTGGTAATTCTGATATGAACAGAGTAAACCCTGAATATATCTGGACAAGGAAGGAAATTCAATGGTATCAAATGTATATGATACCTTTTATACATCATCATGACCTCTGTATCTATGACCTCTGCCAATCTATGCAAGGACTAAGCCAAGCAGTAGACTGTAGCCAATTTTTCAATCCCGGTCAGATTGGAGGTATTGGCCACCTCTTTATACCCCGGGCTTACAATAACACCGAGGCGGAGGTCTCGCCTATGTAACATGCCGCCGAGGGGAAGCTGTGAAGGACAGGATAAATTTTGACTTTGACAAAAGATCAAGTGCTGGTTATCTATTTGTAGACATGAATCTCTTGAAATCTATGCAGATGTAACCAAGTCTATTAAGAGTAAAGAAAACATTTTTAGCATCCGGACAAAATGAAACGTCCAAGTGCTTTCTCTGCCACTGTCCGACATATTCTTAGTGGTTACGATTGATTCTGTAGTTAATCCAACAAAAAACAACTTAAAAAAAAACGAAAATGATGTAGAACTAACTTAATGGAAGTACTGAAAATGACTAGAAAAAGTAATGATTTTAACACAGTCATGTCATAGGCGGGATGTAAATTTTATTTGATTCCAGATTAACTACTTCTGAAGTAATTTTTAGGAAGTAATTTTTATGTTCCTTTAGTAAATTATTTCCATTTCTTTGAAAGTCAATAAACATTACGTCCATAGATGGTTAAACAAATTAACTTAGTGATACCTTCGAAGTAATGATAAATGTAATTCTTTTGGAAGTACTTCGTTTTATTATTGCTGGGAATTCATGATGCTATATTAAAAATGGATACAAAGTTTTTGTGGTGGATCGATGTAAGATGCTTTAGAGGTTATAAAAATTACAAGTTTAAAGATCAAAGTGTGTCGAATGTAGATTTCTCCAATTTATACACAAGACTTAAACAATTGTAACCTTAACAATTTATATAATTTAAAAAACTTCGTACATCTTTTTCTTTACTTAAAAAATATAAATTTAAATAAAACTAAAATTAAGATTAAACATTTTCTTTTAACTTTTCAATTAAAATAATGTAATTCTATGTTTAGTATGCTGTACAAATATTGTTTTACATAGAATGTAATGAAAATGTTATTTATAGTCTTTGTTAAAAAAAAAAAAGTAGAATAAGTTAAGTTTGTTAAGTAAATAGTGTAGCGATACTTGAGCAATATTCTACAATTATTATTTACACACTTTTTTAGTCATAGCACAATTTTTATAAATGTAAAATGTAAGTTTCTACGGGGAAGGTATGCCAACACGTGACAATTTCAAAAGTTAATTAATGAAAACTTTTTTAAGTGAATAACAGAAAATATATTATAGAGATTAAACTTTCGAAGAATCGATTTGTGGAATGCCCTTCTGACATGTAAAAGGAATATATAATAAAATACTGTTCAGTATCTTATTTAACTAGAGAGTTCCAAATTTTTTTCATAGTTCATTCACTTTGTATCGTCTTATTTTTTTTTTGGAGTTCGGTATAGATATTTTGACTATATTTTGATTCTTCTGCTTTTTAGAAGTCTTTTATATCAAATTATGTCATACTTCCCTTTGGCAAATGTAAATTCATGCCACCCTTAGATGCAATTTATACTTTAGTTAAAGCATGTATATTCTAGAACTACTTACTATAACAATGTCCCTTTAAGAGTTATAACTTACGGCATTTTTGTTTATACTATTTTCTTTTCGGGACAGGGTTGTTTTTGCTCTCTTGGACATGCCTTTAGTATTGTTTTTTAACTTAATTGACATTGACTCGAGCTCTATGCTATTCAGGGGTCTTGTTTGTTAATAGCAAACTTTTCATTTTAGTACAAATTCATTCGTATACAATTATTTACACATGTCAGTAAAAAATATGAATACATTTAGGTGAAAATATAATATGTACTATATATGAAGTTCGTCTAGCAAAACATTGTTATATTAATGAAAATATGAATGAAAACAGAAAGTATTTGTTTTATACAAACTTTTCACGATGCTGACGACATAAAAATTGTGACAATTTAAAATTCCATGATAAAATAAAATGTGGTGGTAAAATGACCTGTAGTTTTGGACGTGGCTGTTGAATTCTGTAAAAGTAACATTCATAGATTTTCTTATATAGTCTTGTTAAATCTGTGTTTGAAAGTATTTCTGAGTATGAAATTTTGATGAAATGAAGTTTTTTTGCAACACGTTTTAATGACCCCCGACCAGTGAAGAGATATTAAATCTGTAGGAGTTGTAGAAAGAGTTTAACGATTAAAAGTTATATACATAATTATCTACATTACTTTGTAAATCAGGAATTAGATAACTCTCGGAAAACGATTTTTTATCATCCTTAAGATCATACCTTTAACTTCTTAGTAAATGACCGTAAATGATGTTTTTTGCCAAAACTGGTGTTTTTAAAATGCCAATAGAAGGAACATTTTTTGGTCTAGTCTATAGTCTAGTCTATAGTCTAGTCTATAGTCTAGTCTATAGTCTAGTCTATAGTCTAGTCTATAGTCTAGTCTATAGTCTAGTCTATAGTCTAGTCTATAGTCTAGTCTATAGTCTAGTCTATAGTCTAGTCTATAGTCTAGTCTATAGTCTAGTCTATAGTCTAGTCTATAGTCTAGTCTATAGTCTAGTCTATAGTCTATTCTATAGTCTAGTCTATAGTCTAGTCTATAGTCTTGTCAATTGTCTAGTCTATAGTCTAGCGTCTTAAATGTATTTTCCTTTTTCTTTTGAACCTGTTGTCTTAAATGTCTTTTCCTTTTCCATTCGGACCTGTTAAGAACCAATCAATATTTTTTTTTAATAAATCTTTGACCTGTTGGTTTGGATTTTTCAGAGGTTTCCGTTTTCGAACTTCTTAAATACAAAAACCTTTTAATACATAATTTATATAATATTTTATAAAATTTAACTTTTGCCATAGTCTGCAGACAGTTATTAAATATTCTCCTACTTTCAAAAGACATCACCACTTACACCCACACACACAGTGCATTGTTTTTCATCGTTAAAATAATTATTATTTTCATAATAACTTGCACTTAATTAATTTCAAATTTAATGAATCTCAAATGAAAGAGATTTTAATCAAAATAAATATGTACGAATAGCATTAAGACATGGTGTCTGACAAAAAATCCCTTGTACAGTACAGTACGCCTACATATTAATGGAATTTTCTTTTTATGATTTGTTCTCAGTAAAATAAGGCTTACATCTTTTTAGTTGTCTATGACAAAAAGTAAATATTTTCTAGAATTACCTTTTGGTCTTTCCCCAAAAAAAAAGTAAATGGCGTTAAACAAATTCAAGGTTAAGTCGTAGGATTTTTAAAAAGATTTATATTAGTGGTCATTGTTTTTTGTTGGAATTCTTTGATAATTTTTGTGTGGTTTGTTAAGATTTGAATTTTAAAGATTTATTTTTGCTCAAGTTCGAAGTCAAGTTACTACACTGTAAAATGATGTCGTTAATATTGTGAAAAGTCGTATGTATAGTGCTGGGGCGTTATTACCTTTAAATAAAGTAAAACTATTCAGGACACGATAAGACATAATTAGTAGTTAATTGGGGAATATCCGTTGGGTTAATCTCATCGGATTGCACATATAGCTTTAATTAAAAGTACTAAATATTCATAAGTTGACTGAGAGTCGAAAATGAGATCTCTTTTACCGAAGGATTAAATTCCTGAGAGATGAGAATTTACTAAGTTAAATGAACAGTTGCTATTGTAAATTAGATCACTTAGATCAAAGTAGTGGCCACAAACTAAAACCTAGACTTGTTACTAAAGAAATGATTAACTGTGCATACCCATACCATTTGCTAGCAAAAGCTGTAATAATTTAAGACTACAGAACAATGTTTTCAACACTCTTTGTTTTGCCATATACCAGTCTGTGTATTGTGGTTTTGTTTTGAATTTACTGTTGTGTAGATAATGTGATTTTATAGCAAGTGCATTATATACTTTAGGCTTCATTCACATTAAAGATCATCATCATAATCGTCGTTACCATCATTAACATCATAATTTTATTCAAATACCAGTTTCAATAGCTAAACAAAAAACACAAAATGAAGGCTCACTCTTGTAACCTTTGTGTTGCAAAGTCTTTTTATATTGTTCTGCACAAAAAACGCTAAATAGAATGATATTATGTATGTATGAATAGGTAAGTGTAAAAGGATACTTGCAGACGAAGGCATCATACTTTTATATTGTTGCATGTGTTGCAACACCACCATCAACTAACTAAGAATTTTGTTTACTATCACTCTTCGTGACATAAGCTGATGGTTGTTAGTTAGTTGAAGTCTTAAAAACTTGCACCAACTTTGTTTTTGTTGCTTTAATGAATGCACTTTTTAATACCTCCATACAGATATTCAGTATTTCTTTCTATAGGGATGTATCTACATACATATGTATGTGTGTAGATGATTTGTTATTCTATTTATTACTTACTTGATATACGGCTGATGCAATGCCACCAAACTTGCATGTATGCCCACACTTACGGCAGCCAAGTGAAAATAATCAAACAATACGGGCAAGTGATAGTGTAAACCACGTCCTGGATGAAAGTTTAGTTGTAATGTACGCGTTGATGCCAAGGATAAATTCGAGGCAGAACCATTCTGTTCAGCAAACCACAATTCAAGTTGCAATGAAAATTCTGCACGTTCTATAGACTCTTTTAAATGACGACTGTCAACTGTTGACAAGAAAAACGAGAAAAACACAAACAAAAAATAATTAAATATATAAAAGATTAAAAAGAGAGATTTAAGGAATTTAATGAAAAATATTGTTTTTATTTTTCTTCTTTTAGTTGCAATAAATAAATAAATTTATTTTTTTTAATTTGTTTTGTGTTTTTGTTGTTGGCATATGTATGTGTAGTTTGCATGAATTGCAATTCGTGTGATATTTTTGTGGCTTAAATTTTTTTGGGGTTTTTCTTTTATATTTTTAAAATTGTGGTAAATTGCTGGGAATTGGTGAAATTCCAGAGTATGTTGAAATAAATGAAATGATTTTGTTATTATTAAAAATTTTTAATGTTTTCGAATAAGATTTTTTGTTGGGAAAACTTATAGAATCTTCAAAATTTTGGAAAATTTTTCTTGTTTTCAAAAAAAATTTTATTAATATTTATTAAATGAAAATTTTATCAAAAATTTTCTATAAAACAAAAATTTATTGAAAATTTTCTATAAAAAGAAAATGTTTTCGAAAATTTTCTATAAAAAGAAAAATTTATGGAAAATTTTCTATAAAAAGAAAAATTTATGGAAAATTTTCTATGAAAAGAAAAATTTATCGAAAATTTTCTATATAAAAAAAAAATTCAATCGAAAATTTTCCATAAAATGAAAATGTTATTGAAATAAAAAGAAAATTTTACAGAAAAGTTTCTATAAAAATATAATTTTATTGAATATTTTTTCTAAAAAGAAGATTTTATCGTAAATATTATATAGAAAGAAAATTAACAAAATGTCGAAAATTTTTTATAAAAAGTGTATTTTTTATCTTAAGTTTCTATAAAAAGTGATTTTCTATCATTTTTTTCTTTCTACGAAAACAAAATTATGAATTCAGCTGGTGACGTATGAATATTAAAAGAAAGTTCAATATCACTTATAGGCCTCCTATTTTTTTTTTTTTTGAGAAATTGAGCTAAATTGTGAATCCATCTGGTGACGTATGAGTATTAAAAAGAAAGTTCAATATCACTTATACGCCTCCTAAACAATTAAATAAATAAAATTTTTACAGACAAATTGTTTTGATTTGAATTTATTATTTTCATATATTATTTTTTATAATTTCATTTTAAATTTGTATTTTACTTATGTAGCAAATTAATTAAAATCATTTAACAATTCAATGATACCACAATGTGGGTGTTTTGTCTGTATTTTGTTTTGTTTTACAAAACCAGACTACGTGCCGCCAATAAAAATGAATGAAAACAACAAAATGGAAACATACAACAGAGAAGAAAAGCATTAGCTTTCAGTTGTGTTTAGTTGAAAATTAATTAACATTTTTCATCAATTTTTGTTTGTTGTGTGTTTTTTATTTTTATAAAAAAATAAAAGTTTATTTTATTTAAGAAATAATGAATTTGTTAATTGCAAATTGTGAGTAAATAGTAAATTAAAATAAATTTATTATTAAAAATAATAATGTTAAATAAAAGACACAAAAGAAGGTTTTACACGGGGGATAATGAGAGAAACTTTTAAAATATTTACTGAAATTTATTTATAAATTTATTGCAGCATAAATGTAAAAATCTTTTAAAAAAAGTTGTCAAACTTATTCTTAAATTATTTACGAAAAAATAATAATAAAATATTAAGAAAAATCCATACAATTGCTTATGGCTTTTACTGGTTTTATTACAATTTATCTCCATTTAGTTTTTTTTGCTGTTTTTACTTCTGCTTTTGAAGGTAAAGCATCAACATCAACTGTTTGTTTGCTTTAAAAAATATAAATGAAATAATATACATACATAAGTATATAAATGTATATGTATGGTTTTTATATTATTTACTTTAAGGATTTTGTACTTGTATAAATGCAAACAAAGATTTTGAATAATAAAATACATTTTGTATAAATATTAAATCGAAAGCATACATTTTTGATACAAAGGAATTGCAGGATGCACTATTAATGTTAAATTTAGCTTTTTAAATTAAATCTGCAAGTAACAACATGTCATTCATTGCTTGCATTTTATGATACACAAAATTCATATAACTTAGACCTTAAAAAGATTTTATAGTTGAAGAAGTAATGCCTTAAAAAAGTGAAACTACATTACAGACAAAAATAAATATTAATTAGAAAACCATTTTACCCCGTCGAGAGGAATGGAAAACTTTCTAAGTTCTAAGTTTTTTACCACTGACACCTTATAGCTAGTACATGAAACATTAAAGTGTCATCTTTATTGTAAACCTTAATCTCTATAATAGTTGCTATAGGGTGAAAGTAAAAAAATCAAATTGTATCTATAAAAATAAATAAATGTAGTTGTCAGCAATTACATGTGTATTTAAAATGAAGTAAACAACTACAACTGCAATAACAAAGCAAAACAAAATAAAAATAATCCTTTTATTAAAAAAAACTTACTTAGAGAGACATTAAAAAGGACACAGAAAAGGGAAACACCGAGTAATGTAATCCTGTCACTTAACAATGGAAAAACTTTTACAGTTTAGAGATAAAAAGTTTGCATTTTATTAAACAGTAAACCATAGTGAAGGGAGAAAATAAATTATTTTTAAATTATTTCAAAAGAATAAGAAAAAATAATAAAAGCATTTAAATCCTAAGAAACACAAAAATCTGGCAGCCTAAAGTCTTTATGACCTCTAAATAACTAACTAACTAACTAACTAACTAACTAACTAACTAACTAACTAACTAACTAACTAACTAACTAATGTCGCCCACAGAGCTCAACATATTTCCTGACATCTAGAATGCAATTAGGGCGCCATCAAGCGATCAAGTTAAATGTATGACCATATTGGTTTGTAAGAAAACTTTTACTGAATATTTTCCCAGAGATAGTATTTATAAAAAGTTGGGTAGAGTAACAAAGATCCTATGGGGTGATCCTAATGAGAGCAAGACTAGAAATTCCCTCAAACTTAGCAAGTCTGTGGTTATGGTTGCTCTAAGTGAACATACTGGTTTACGGGCAGAGCCATACAAAATTGGACTTGTGGATTCAGACGAATGTAGAGCATGTGGACAAGACAGTGGAACCCTCTGTTTGTCAGCGTCAGTCATTTTTCGAAGTATGATCCAAAAACGTGAGAGAAAATGGAGTTTCTAAACATTGAAAGATCTATGACCATTTTAGTTTGTAAGAATGCTTTAATTGCATACTCTCCCAGAGCTAATGTTTATGAAAGGTTGGATAGAGCCACAAAGATCTTAAGGGGTGACCCTAATGAGAGCAGATGAGAAATACTCAAAAAATTAGGAAGTCCGAGGTCTGAGAAAAACGGGCAGAGGTATACACAATTGGACTTGTGGATTCAGACGAATGTAGAGCATGTGGACTGGACAGTGTACCACTTTTTATGTCACCGTCAGTCATTTATATAAGTATGATCCAAGTAACTTAGGAGAAAACAAAATTTTAGAAAACATCCAAAACGACTACTTTCGACCCTAAATCCTACTACGGATTAATCAAAACTCTTAAATCTCTTTAAATATTTTAATTTTGAACAAAACTGAACGAAATTAATTTTTATTAATTTCAGTAAGTGTGTGTTTGCTCTTGTTTTCCATTAATTAATGAGTTAAACATTAACATGTACAATTTTGTTTTCATGTCTAAAATGAATCTATTAATTTTCATTTTTCATTTTATTTTTTGTCATTTTACATGACAAAACATCTACAAACATTTCATTCATAAGAAAATTAATGACCATTTTGTGGATGTTTGCTTTTTTTTCCACCTTCATAAATATTTCATTATGTGCCACAGCACCTACCTAGCCCGTCTGCCTTTTTTGTCTCTAGATCTGCTGTGTTTGTATATTTCACCTTGAATACGATATTTAAAGCAAATTTTATGTTGTTGATGTTATTTATTCTTATTCGATTTTAATCAATTTTTTTTATAAATGATTTCAAATTTTTTATCATTTAACAAACAAATACTGAACAGACACTTAAAAATCAGATCACTTTTTATAAATGTATGGACATACTAACTGCTTTTTGCTGTCAGCCAACAACAACATTCAATGGATGTTTGGTGTCATAAAATCAATAACAGAATCGCTAAAATCACTTCTATCTCTCTCAGTACGTTTAAATGCAGGTCAATGTAATTTTAATGTACGTGAGCAAATAATAAAATATTCTTCGTTTACTGCTGCTGCTACTCTTGTTACTATAGCAGTGCAGGTTGTTGGTTTTTTGGGGCTTATGGAAAGACCAATGACACAGTTTAATGACATGACAAAAAATATAACAAATATAAATTTTACACACGGTTAAATGAATTTATTTTTAAGAGGTAATGAAAAGTTACGTGCATGTGTTGAATTAATGACGTCAATTTGTGGTGGAAAACTTTTGTGATTAAAAGAACAAGTGTGAAGCATCAATTTAAAATTTATACATCGAAAATTATCAAAAATTAACAAATTTTTTTAGTTAAGTTCAGTTCCAGTTTAGTTTAAGTTACAGTTCAGTTTATGTTCAGTTCTATTTCAGTTCTAGTTCAGTTCTAGTTCAGTTCTAGTTCAGTTCTAGTTCAGTTCTAGTTCAGTTCTAGTTCAGTTCTAGTTCAGTTCTAGTTCAGTTCTAGTTCAGTTCTAGTTCAGTTCTAGTTCAGTTCTAGTTCAGTTCTAGTTCAGTTCTAGTTCAGTTCTAGTTCAGTTCTAGTTCAGTTCTAGTTCAGTTCTAGTTCAGTTCTAGTTCAGTTCTAGTTCAGTTCTAGTTCAGATATACTTCAGTTCTAGTTCATTCACAAATTTATTGATTTTGTATTGTACATTTACAATTTAATAAAGATCATTAATAAATTATAGCGTATTATTAATTTAACTTCTTTTTTTTTAATGTTAATAAATATTTCTGTACTCTGTCAAATAAACGATATACAAAGTTCATAAAAATATATTTGTAAAATAAAGAAGAAAACAATATTAATTTATACACCTTAAACAATTGTTTACAGCTTACCATGACAATTATTATTAATGAATGAAATAAATTTTTAAGTTTGTAAAAAGCTCAAACAAATAAATTGTATTACCTAATAAATGCTAAGTTTTTATACAAGATTAAGAGTAGAGTAGATAAATATCTTCGAAAGGTTAGGCGTTATAAATTGTTCTAAAAATGTCTATAAATAATACTGTTATTGTGTTTGAAACTAAGAATATCATATTTTATTTTATAAAATATATATTAAAAAATTTAAAGTTTAACTGACTTTATTTATTTTAAAAATAGAATACAGATTTACTTTTTCTGAGACTAAACATAAAAAATACAAAACTAAAAATATAAAATTTTTGTTTATTTAGCTATTTAGCCTCTTAACTTGGAGCCTGTAATGTATATCTGTAAATGCATCTACAAATCCAAATTCATTTGGCCACTTTATTTTTTGGACGCTTTCAAAAGACTAAAGTGCCAAATACTTTCTTCATTACTAAGGCATCAATGTATGAATTTCATTTATAAAAACACTTTGCTACCAAGCTAAAGATAAACTGAAAGCCTTTAGCCATTTAAAAGAAGCCATTTCTTCAATCCCATCAAATAGCATAGTATGATGTTGGTGAGCAATTGAATTGTGGCAAGAGTTTAAACAAAAAAAAAAAAAAACATATAGTTAAACAATCTCAGCAATGCGGCAGTAAAAACAAACAAATCATGTCGAGACGAAAACAATTTTATGTTTAGTTTTATATTTTTCTTTAGTTTTGGGATTTGCTATACAGTTTATGGTAGTGCAAAATGCAATAACTTGATGCCAATTTTTTTTGTATTTAAACTTTGTGCTACAGCAACATACAAAACGACAACTGATTATAAAGTGAAATTGTTTGGGGTTTCTTTTGTTTTCGGCTTTTTACAAATGAGTGAATATATTTGATGGAAGAGTGAATTTTAATTTTTAATTAAAAGCGAAATAGTTTAAAAATTAAATTTAGAGAATGTAAAACTCATTATGTTATGTTTATAATATCTGAAGCATAATATCTAGTGACTGGTCTATAAGATTTCCAATAGCCAATTCCCTGGAGAAGTAAATAGATTAACTTCATAGACCGACTAACAGACAAGTGCAATGACTAGACCGTAGATTATATAAAAGACAAGTTCGTAGACCAGTCATAGTTGGTGCAGAGTCAATAGTTTGTAGTCCACTTCATTTACTATTGTAGTACACTTAGTTCATAGACTAGTATACAGACTAGTCAATAGTCTACAGTTTAAATCCAGATCTAATATATTTCAGTTCTAGTTCAGTTCTAGTTCAGTTCTAGTTCAGTTCAGTTCTAGTTCAGTTCTAGTTCAGTTCTAGTTCAGTTCTAGTTCAGTTCTAGTTCAGTTCTAGTTCAGTTCTGGTTCAGTTCTAGTTCAGTTCTAGTTCAGTTCTAGTTAGTTCTAGTTCAGTTCTAGTTCATTTCTAGTTCAGTTCTAGTTCAGTTCTAGTTCAGTTCGAGTTCAGTTCTAGTTCAGTTCTAGTTCAGTTCTAGTTCAGTTCTAGTTCAGTTCTAGTTCAGTTCTAGTTCAGTTCTAGTTCAGTTCTAGTTCAGTTCTAGTTCAGTTCTAGTTCAGTTCTAGTTCAGTTCTAGTTCAGTTCTAGTTCAGTTCTAGTTCAGTTCTAGTTCAGTTCTAGTTCAGTTAAACTTCCCTGTCGCCAATATTTACCCTTGCCCCCATTACCTCTCTTAGAAAACTTATTTTTTATAAAAAAATGTAAAATATTTTAGAATTGTGGAAAGAAAAAATGAAATGTTCTATTATTAAAAATTAATTCCCATTTTTAATATACTGGTGTAGGGTATCATATGGCCGGCCATACCCGACTATACCTTCTTACTTGCTTTTTGGTATGAAGAGTTTTAAATTTATTTATAAATGTCTAAGATTATTTAATTTAATAATTTCAATTAAAACACACTTGCCCACTTCAATGCTCTTCAAGTTGTATTCAACACTTCTCTCTATGATCAAAATCACTACTAACACAAATTTGTATGAATAGTACTTTTTGCAACATAACGAGACTACAAGAAAAAGTATACATCCATTCAAGCTGTGCCAGAGAAGAACTTCCTCTATTAATGGCCTATAAAAGCCTTTAATTGAAGTATATTCTCCTTAATGAAAATGCGAATATGAAAGGAAAACTTTATAATTAGAACAAATGCTTACGTACGTATTTAGTAGATTTTACAAGTATTTGTTTTAAATAAAATAAGTAGTTTAAGTGAAGTTTTTGTTATATATTTTTCTAGTCTTTTTTTCCCCCCATATATTTTATGACCTAAATTTTGATTTGTAATCTCACAGATACAGTTTTACTCAAACGCATGAATGTACGAAAGGGATAAGGTTTGTAAAGAGATGAAGTTGTGGTTTGGTTTAATCATGAATAAATTATTTGAAATCAAACTTAATTGAAAATTTTTAGAAAATGTAAAAAGTTTGTAAAAATTGTAATTGTTTATTTCAAACAGAAATGACTCTCATTCTGAGAGGAAGTCTATACAGTCTATAGCATTTAATCAAGGAGCAATTTTCTATGAAAGAGAATATTTGTGTGGAAATTTTCTATATAAAAACCCGGTGTAAGATGTAGTAATGGACTCACGGATTTCCTAATGTATTCGCTCGTTTATAAACGCGTTTTCATAACACTTTTCGACTCATCAAAGTTCTTAAAGATTTAAACAAAAAACCATTTAAGTATCATATTGTTTTCTTTGTTATATCGCCATGACATATAGATATTGATTGACTAAGTCATTTTGAAAGAAAGACATTTTAATTTGAATCACCTTTCTACCGAAGGAACACCTTTGATTTTATATATTCATTTCATGACTTGATTCTTTTTTCTTTTCTTCTTTATTTGTTTAGTCTGCTTGTCCATAATGACATTAAGCAAACATTGAAACATGAAAATGAAATCTTTCAATACACACACCATTAACCAGCTCCTATGTATAACCAAACTAAATGTGTTTAAATCAGATGAAAAACCAAAAAAGTGGGAGGTGGTCGCTTCAATCGAAGGATGTTATGTGTGCAATGTCTCGCATACTTATAGTTATTACCAAGGCATTTATACTCACCTAATAAATGTGTTCGAAAGTATATTACATCACGTAATGTCACCTCTTCATTGCGATAGAGTATTTGAAAAACACGTGAGGCCCCCGCCCCATTAATTATACTGGCCGAACCTAAATTGTGCACATTATTAGGTAGTGGTGGTATATCGGAGGGTTGATGATGAAGTTGTTGATCTCTTAGGTCTGCTTCAATGGCACCGCCGCCAACAACAACAATATTATTGCCATTAGACAAACCGAGAATACCACCTCCTCCTCCTCCTCCGCCTACACCTAGGCCAGCACTGTTACCACTTCCATTACTGTTAGTATTTGTATTAGCAGCATCACTACCACCTCCGCCACCACCACTTCCATTCGATATAATGGGCTGTGCTGCTGGCTGGCCATTAGCTGTGGTTTCTGGTATTGTGGTCTCGATTTGTACCGGTAAACGGGGTGAGACACGCAGGCTACATCGTACTTGATATAAACTGTAAAGAGAAAATCAAAACGTTTCTTTTTTAAGTATTTCACTTGTCTTTTTTTTCTTCTTCTTCTATTATTTTTCATTAGCTTATTTAGTTATACACATAAAGGTTAATGGTCACTTTAAAAAACATTTTCATCAACTATAAGGGGAACAATTTAAAAACAATTGTCAGTTTTTTTATATGTATTTTAGTTTTCTCTATGCGATTGACATTGTGGTTAAATTTAATTTGAAGTGTCTGTTCAGTTGACTGTGAAGATGAGATTGTTTGTTCTTTTTTTTTAGTGATTTTGTTGTTAAGTCATGCCTGAATGTCACAATAATTGAGTCCTTATAATAACTGAAGAATATGTAGAAAATATACGTCGATTTTGTAATTAGTTTGAAGAAAAATTCTTGTCAGGTTAGCTTTGAATCTATATATCTCCTAAGAAATGTTATGGATTGTAAACAGATTTCCTGTGATCAGAAATCAGATTAATATCTTCAAGAATTAAGAGTTTGGGATTCGTTTTCTTTTAAGCATGACTCAAAATTGACAAACACTGCAGATAACTAATAATATCAGCTTAAATTCTAATGCTTATAAACTAGATATATCGTGTTATTCGGATTTTACATAGAAAATCTGATGTTTTTTCAAGGATGAATTAGAGTCAACTTAATGGTATTAGTTTCTATTGCCAACACAGCTAAAGCATCTTTTCTTCTTGTAGTTTTTTTGTTTGTAACAATTGCGATTATCTCTAGCAGGATTGAAAAAATCGCACCCTAAGAGAATGACTTTTTGCCCCTGTTGGACTTTTTCGTGTGGCGTTTCTAATGAGTCCAAAGTCGTAATTATAATTCAAGAGCAACTTTTAACACAACGAAAACATTTGTTCATATTAATTTTTGTACTTACAGTCGGAAAGTTAGTAGTATCCGTTATTAACATTCCACTGGGTTATTTAGTCTTGATAATTTTCCCGTACCTTAATGTCACTACAAAATCAGAGTACTGTGCTGTTTTTGATGGTACCTAAAACTAAACGTTTTAAAGAAATTCTTTGGGCTATGGTTGAAACCCATGTCGCGGGATGAAAATGTTTATTAAAGATTGATTGTGAGACAGTGGCATGTACATATACATATGTATTTTGTCTAAAAGCAGATGTCATTTTTGTGACTTGTTAACTTTGATGTAGTCCGTTCATTTTGGAACATTTTGAGACAATTGTGGCAAGGCATTATTTAGGTCGAGTTTTTAGAAAAGGGCATGTACAATCAATTAAGTTTTTCTTTGCGAATCCTTTGGGTAATTTTGTATTCCATCACAAGGTCGATTAAGAGATTCTGCTAGTTAGCTAGCTATGACGGTTGCCAGCGTTAGTAAGTTGATTAGATAGTTAGCTTAGTCTTAGTAATATAGGTAACAAGTTAGTTAGTTAGTTAGTTAGTTAGTTAGTTAGTTAGTTAGTTAGTTAGTTAGTTAGTTAGTTAGTTAATTAGTTAGTTACTTAGTTAGTCAGTTAGTCAGTTAGTCAGTTAGTTAGTTAGTTAGTTAGTTAGTTAGTTAGTTAGTTAGTTAGTTAGTTAGGTAGTTAGTTAGTTAGTTAGTTAGTTAGTTAGTTAGTTAGTTAGTTAGTTAGTTAGGTAGTTAGTTAGTTAGTTAGTTAGTTAGTTAGTTAGTTAGTTAGTTAGTTAGTTAGTTAGTTAGTTAGTTAGTGAGTTAGTTAGTTAGCTATTTAGTTGGTTTGCAAGAAATACATAATTGAGTCTGCTTATCTTTGTTGTGAAACTTTTCCTATTATGACTGCTCCTAACTAGTTCCAACTAGTAATAGCAGCTATACCATCAAGTATATTAGTATTACTAATGCACTTTTAGCTAAAAATATTTAGCTAAGATTTCCTTGTTTTTTAAATATAGTTCTCTTACTTCCTTTATGTTGGTACTAGCTTACCCTGGGTGCTTTTAGGATTAGCCGTTTGGGCTGCGTGATGATGAGTCAGTCAGTCAGTAACGCTACTCTTATATGTATATAGATAGAAAATTAAAATAAATAATTCTCAACTTAAGATTAACAAAAACATATGTATGAGTAGTAATAAATACTTACCCTCTTTGAAATAAGTCGACATTAAAAAATTTATACAATTCCACTGAAAATTCAATTGTTGCTTGTAAATCACCCATTACGTTGATGTATTTCGTTAAAACTCGTATTTAAAAGGATAAAAATATAACACTGCAATCAGAAGTCCCACCACATAATATGACAAAGATGTCGATGTTTAGAGTAGAGAAAAAAATGTAATGAATGCAGAAACCACAACGGTAATGACATAAAAACGAATCGAAAAAAAATGTTAACAAATAAAAGCAAACAGAAACTGTCAGCCAGCCATACGTTTAGTTGGTGAGTCAGTCATAATTTTTATTCATTTATATGTTAGAATGACTAGGATTTTCTGGGTATTTTTGTTGCTGTTGTTGTCTTCAGTCAGGGTCTTTTCATTCAGAAATATACAGCAACAAAGAGCGTAATGACTGACACAAATAAATTTGGAATTATTTTTTTTTTGGTCTCGTTGCTTGCTGTTTAGTATTTAATTTTCACTGTATTTGAGTTTAACGGTACATAACGACATAATGACATCCATATAATAATAATAATAATTCGTATGTTTATGTTTAAGTCCTTTATGTTTGAATATATGTGGGTGAGAGCGGGTGAGTGTCTGCACACAAACACAAGCGATGTGAAGAGACTGCAGCTACAAAATACCGTAGTTTTATAGAAGTTTTATTTAGTTACAGTACTTGGAAAAGGTTTCCTTTTAATCTTGATTTTCATGTTTGACATTTGACATTGTATTATTGTTGTATTTTGTGTTAAACGGCGACAGCAATAGCTTGTCGTGGCAACAGCGTTAGCAGCAAAGTATTGCTACTTGGTGAACATTTTTCCTTCCTGTCTTTCATAAACTCACACACTAACTCTATTACTCATACTTAGCTACTCTCTTTCTCTTTTACCCTGTCTTTCGCCTTGTAGACTGTGTCGTTTTTGAAAAATAATGATTATGTATAATGTTTGTTTAACACAACAGGATTAAATGATGTCTACGACTACGATGTCATTTAGTATGTAGTTGCTGTTGTAGTGGTAAGATTTTCTCATTAAATGTTTAATGTTAGATGATGTTGTTAATTTTCTTTTGCTCATTCCTTGCTATTACATTCCAGCGTCTTTGTGTTAACAGCAGCAGTCGATTTTCTGTGAAAAAGAAAATAAACAAACAAAAAATTGAATTGAAAAAAGAGGAAACGGAAATGTTATAAAATGAGTATTATTTTATGTTTACCGTAAGTCTTTATTAGTATTAAATAAAACCTACATGTTTGTATACATATGTGCGTGTGTGTATTTTTTTTTCTTTATTTTTATTTAATTCCAAGAAGGAAACGAATTTTTATATAAAATAAATAAAATTTAATTTAATTGAATTTTATAACAAATATGTATAATAAATTTAATGTAAAAATATTAATTCAAGACAAAAAGAAAATCTTGTCTGAATTTATAGTCGGACTAGGCCGACCTAATAATACCCTATCTACCAGTTATGAGAATAAAATATGATTTTCTTTTTCATAATAATTAAATTTGAATTGTATCTTTCCTTCGATGTATTTAAGCAATTTATTGATGGATATTTTTCATCAAGGCTTCATTGCTGGTAAAATAGAAGATCATGATGATCATAACTATAAGCACAAAAGCTTTATGCAGGTGTTTCAATTCAAATCAAACCAATTTAACCATTTTGTCCCTGCTAAAATAGAAGATCATGATCAAAATTGCAAACAGTTGTTAAATGGTTAATATGAACAGACATCGCTAAATCGACTCAGACTATGAAACTAAGCAGATTGGTATACTTTTAGGTACAATATAATCGAAAGTTACAAACATCAACACAAACCCAATAAACATCAACAGAAACCTCACAAACACGACAAACAACAACACAAACACCAGCACACCTTAAAATTAAAAAAAAATTGATCCAATTGAAGAAAAATTTCTGCGATCAGTTATAGTTTTCATCAAAAATATTTTAACTTAAGAAAACTTAAACCGGCTGCAGATTTCAAAATAATGCTTAAAAGTTAAAAGTTAGAAAATTATCACAAAAACAAAGTTTTACCCAAATCATCAAATATAAAGGTTTAAATGAAAAACCTTAAATCGGTAGTAGATCCTTTAATATGAGAAAAAGTTTATTGCTTAAACTTATGATTGATTATTCGAATTTTAAAATTGCACTGCTTTTACTAAAGACATCTATACGTATACGTGTTGATAATTTAATGATCTTACAAATATTAAGTATACGCCTTGAAAGTAAGAAAAATCTTATTTTTAATTCTTAATCTTGAAGATGGATATTACAATCTTAAATAACGTTCCATATGAAAAAAGTTTATTGCTAAAACTTGTGATCATTCGAATTGTGAAATTGAACTGCTTTTACTAAAGACACCTATACGTATACATGTTGATTCTACAAATATTAAGTATACGTCTTGAAAGTTAAAAAAAGTGCTGTCCATATATATTCTATAGCATATTTTTACTCTCTTTAATCTTTAAAGACGCCATTATTCAATAAAAAAGACCTTCTTCAAATTTGTTCTTTATTGTTTTCATTACTTAAAAACCTTTAAAGACTTTATTTTATTGTGGCTTCATTAAAATTACGCAGTAGCTAGAAAAAAGTTTTTCTTTTTAAAAAACCTTCATTCATTAAGTTGATTTAAAGCTTTTTAATGAGATGTAAATATTCAAAATCACGTTGTATGCTTTGACAGCCAACATGTAGGAGTTTATTAAAACATTGTTTAATAAAATAAATTGCTTTAAATTAATATGAACATTAAAAATTTCAATATAGACATTAAACAAACAAGTGTTAAAAAAAATTGCAAATTTTTTTCTTTAAACACAAATTTATTTTAGGCAATTTGCAAAAACAAAGCTGTATAAATTATAGAAAATTTTTAACGAAATACTTAAATTTAAATGCTGCTAGGAGTTGTGAAGGATTTTAACATTTTTTATTTGGCTTTAAAGATTATGTTTAAAAACAGATTTAAAATAAATTTGTTTAAATTGCGCAGTTAACATAAAATGTGATATAAAGTAGGACTATAACTTTTCTTATAGAATTTTAACAATGTGCAGTTCACAAAGGGGGGTTTTTCACCTGGAGATAAGCAGGATGTACACACAAATGTAACACATATGTTATATTTAGTATAATAAGGTTTATAAGCCCTATTCGGAGGCTTATAGAAGATTATGTACCAAATTTTATTGAATTTTCTTCAAAACTACGACCTGTAGTTTGATTACAAGGTTTAAATGGATGGAGGGCCAGACGGACATAACTAAATTGACTCAGAAAATGTTTCTGAGGCGATTGATATACTTTAAGATGGATTTAGAACCAATATTATTGTGCGTTACAAACATCAGCACAAATTCAATATATCGTCCCCACTAAAGTGGTGTAGGGTATAAAAACGATTGTTAGGAAGTTGTTACAAGAATTTTAGGTTTTTCTTTTTAAAGTAAAGTTTTCAATAATATTTGTTTAAAGATATATTTAAATCCCACAAAAACGAAGTCAAGTTTTGTTAACCATACCCATAGTGCAGTAAAAATGGTTGCCAGAGAATTAAGTTAAACTTTCACTAGAAACACACATTTCTTTGTTCGAGGTTATGAGGTCAATAAAAACGAAATAAACATGTATAAAAAATATACTATAAACTACCTACAATTGTTGGAAAAGAGCAAAGAATAAAAAAAAATAAAACAAATTCAGTCAAAACAAAAACAACAACAAAGTAAAATAAAATTTAAAAAATAGAACAAGAAAATCAACCTTTTCAAGAGAAGGATTTCCAATTAACGTGTTTCAATGTAAAAACAAACAATTACAGCTAAATACAACAAAAATAAATCTTAAAATTTTTGTTGTAAATTTATTTATGTGCATATTTACATTAAAAGTTAAATCAAGCGAAATGAAATCGCAGCGAGGAGGATAAATTGAGGCTTTCAAAATCCTTCAATATTTTATTAATGAGGCTTTTAAAAGCAAAACATTTCCAATTAATTGGAATAAATTAATTTGTCAAACGCACACTTATACATACAATTTATGTACATTTAAAAAATCATTAAGTTTTAAGCAGCAAATGAACAAAAAAATACATCTCCTGCTTTCCTACAAAAAGAAATCTTTAACTTTGTCTCCTATTTAAATTTTCACTCTTACTCACTCTGCCTTATTGATGGAATGAGGTCATGTGTTTTGCTACCACAAAAACCTCATCAACAATAAAAACAACAACACCAACTACAACATCATCAAAAACACTGAAAACAATAAATACAACGGATAAAAGTTTTAATCGCCTACGAACAAAACCAACAACATCAAAAGCATGCCGTGCTAATGTTTTTTTGTTGTTACTAAAGTTTTTTTTTTTTTGCAAAAAATAAAATAAAACAAAAAACTTGCAAAATAAAAACCAAAATGAAACGAACCTAGAAACGTTGTTACCATTACCAATCCCTACTTAACATATTTACGTATGAATGTGTATGTGAGTGACTGCTCAACGGTATAATGAACTGTGAACCATCGCCACCACCCACATTAAGGCCCACTACTTGTCCTCATTGTCAATACTGTGTGGCACGTATTTTTCGACATACCAACATACTATACTAGTAGATTTGTATGTGTTCATGCACGCTATATCATTTAAGTTTTTCAGAGAGATTAAATAATTAATTCGTTAAGAAATCTTTAGGAATGCCGATCCGATCCGATTATGTAAAGATTTTATTGTAAAGTTTTTTAATGAATATTTACCTTTACCATTAAAAAGGATTTAATGTCTTAGAAGCTAATAATTGGAGGTCAAACGGTCAACAAATCTAATTTACTAAGTAAATGACTACTGTTTGTTTCCAAGCTCACTATTCAGAATCTAAGTACTAGGGTTCTATAGTTGAAACGAAAAGTCGACTTTTCGACTTTGTAAATAGTCGAATTTTCGACCTTTTCGTTTTTTTTCGACTTTTCTCAACTTTTCGAATATTTTCGACTTTTTTGACTTTCCGACTTTTTTTTCGACTATTTTTGACCTTTGTCGACGATTTCCGACTTTTTTCGATTTTCAACTATTTTGACAGTTTGACTATTTTTGTCTTTTTTCGACTATTTTAGACTTTTCGACTTTTTCCGACTTTTTAACTACATTTGACTTTTTCCTATTTTCTACTATTTTCTACTATTTTCGACTTTATCCGACTTTTTCCGACTATTTTCCGACTTTTCGACTTTTATTTCCAAAGTCGACTTTTTTCACAGAATATAGTCGAGTTATCGACTTTTTTGGAACAAAATAGTCGACTTCGACTTTTTTCGACAAAAAGTCGATTGTTCGAAAGTCGATTTATAGAACCCTACTAAGTATATGTGTGTTATTTGTTGTTGTCAAAAAATTTAGGAAAAATACGTGGAACATTTCTGTGATCCATGTTAAGTAAAATAAAGTCAATTAAATCATTTTTTCGTAATATTTACGAAAATTTCGTGCATAGTACAAAATTCTATTTAAATAATATCAGAAAGTACAAAAAACAACATTTTTCGTATATATTTTAGGCATAGAATATTTTCAGAGTACAGTCTAAATGAAGTGAATTAAATAATTTGTTTCATAATATTTACAAAAAATTCTTGTATAATACGAAATGTTATTTAATAAAAACCCGAAAGTATGAAAAATGTTTATATATATTACGAAACATCTTCATGATACAAAACCACAAAAAAAGAAAGCAAGAAAGTTCATTGAGGTTCTTTGGCAAGATGATACGAATGGAATTAAATAATTTGTTCCATAATATCTACAAGAATTTCTTGCATAATACGAAATGTTATTTAATCAAATCCTGAATGTATGAAAAATTTGTGTATATATTACGGAACAACTTCATGAAGCGAAACCATAAAGAAAGGAAGAAAGTTCATTGAGGTCCTCTGGCAAGATTGTACGAATGAACTAGCTCTACCATAACTGACACTGATTTAAGCTTTTTTACCACAAAATAATAATTTCATTAAATAAATGAAATATATATCATGATAAAAACCCCTGTTTCATTAATATTATTACAGGTAATGTAAAAGTTTCCTATAATGATAATCGGCCGTATACTGGTCTACATTACATTAATGAAATTATATTGTTTTGGCAACGAAATTGTTGCATAGTCTTAATGAAATATTTTAATTCAATCAATTATCAATTTACTTAAAACAAGTTCATAAAGTTAATGATACATTCTTCATTAATACAATGAAGAGTTGGGTTACCTAGTTAACCATTAAAATTTCATTGATTAAATGATGAAATTCACATCTGTAATGCAACTTATGCTTTTATTGTAAATTGATCTTTATGATAACAGTTAAGTACTCCTAGATGATCGTTAGTTTAAAAGATTGAGTATTTTGTAGAATCAATTCATTTAAGTTCTCTTTGTAATGATTTCTTTTTTTCGGTTTCTTAGTTATTGTTGGTTTTGTACATTGTTTTGTTTTGTTTTGTTTTTTTTTTTTTTAATATTTCGCTTCTCCTTCTTGTTGCTGTGTTGACACAATAACGAAAGGAAAATGACAAACGAACACAAATGTACTGCGATTAATAGTTAAACTTGTAAATGTGAATGAATGAGTCATATTAAATATTATGACTCTCATAATAATTATGAAGATGATCCTCATAATGATGTATGAATATTTGGAATTGTAATGGTTGTAATGTAGGTTAAAGCACAAGTGCTTTTAATATACATTCATTCGTTCGTTCGTTCAACAAACTTACATAAATACATATTTGTATAAAAAAGTAAGATTGACAATAAAAAGAAATTTTTATAAATATTAACAAAAAATAAAAATAAAGGACAATCTCACAGATAGAGAGAAAGTTACATAAAGAGAGGAAACAAGGCTCCTTTAAAGTAGGAGGCAATACAAATAAAATGTGTTTCATATCAAGTGTACAGGATATACTTATTGATAAAAAGTTGAACAGAAAAAAACAAATAACACAAAACATAGTTTTTTAATATATATTGTTCTTGTTGTGCTATAGAAAACCACAATAAAGTAAAAAAAAAATAAAACAAAATAAAGGACAAAAGAGAAATGAGTGCAAGAAGCGAAAGGAAAAATGTCAATGATATTCATGTCACTGACAAAGTGAGGCAGTATGTATGTATGCTTGTATGTAAGTGTGTGTGCTAGTTTGTGTGTAAACAGTGAAAGTGATGACGTGATACAATCATACACAACATTACATTATATTACATTCCTGTTCATTTAATATTATTTTATTGTTGTTTTGTTGTAATTCTTTTAGTGAAGAAAGAAAAAAATTTAAAGAGAAATCCTGCTCGGCATGTTGATTGTTTTTTAAGTGATTTGCAGCTGCTTTGGGGGTTTCTGCAATGAATTCACTAGCCACCTCTCCGCATTTATTCATTCATTCAATCATTCACTCACTGTTTGTCATTGAATTTTTATATACATTGACATATCTATATGACAGGTTACATTTACAATCAACCCAATTGAATTATGTGTCGTGCTAAAATTTACAACTGAAATATATAATTGAAAGTGAAAATCGAAAAATTTAATTAAGTAATGAATAATAGTTACTGGAAAAAAGAGGAAATAAAAAATTGCTGCAGCTGACCATTAAAATAAAAACGTGCAAATTATTTATTACAAAACACTGATAGAAATTATTTTGTAACAAAAAACTCAAAAAAAAGTTAAATGGATTAATTTCTATTTAAAATGGTTCTTGGAAATACATCTGTCATTTCAAAAGAATTTTACATGAAACAAACGTTACATTTTACATGTTGCAACTTTTTATACACGCAGAGAAAAAAACATGGTTACTGCAACTATACTATGTTCACTGTAACAATATGTTGTGCTAAAAGATATACAATTGTTATTTTATATTTTAGTTACTGTTACTTTTAGTACGTTTCTCTGAAACAAAATTATTTTTACAACAACTAAGTAATGACAACAATAAAAATCAATGTTGTATTATTGTAGTGTTGTAAGTCATAAAAATTTTTCATATAAGACAAAGAACATATGAATACGCTAAGACCTTATGTCTACAGTCTTGAACCAATCATCCGACTTTATTATATACGCGAATTTTAATAGAGTTTTCAAAGTCTGAGTTCTTCCCAGAAGCGAATGGTGTATAGGTAACCTACCGACCGTGTTGTAGTCTCTTCTGTGAAGAAGCTTGGATAATCATATCTCACCGTCTTCCCAACAATTGTAACTTCTTTTAGGCTGACATATCTGAATGTCAGCTTGTAGAAAACTACTTGACCTCAATATTCGCGGCAACATAGAAATCATTGTCGATAGTCAAGCTGCACTTCTATCACTAAACTCCTATACTACCACTTCCCTATTAGTAAGACAGTGCAAGAAATTGGTGACCTTGCGCATAGAGACCACTTTGGTAATGAACAGTCAGATGAGCTTGTCAGAACGGGATCGGCTATTGATATTTCCAACTCCGTTAGGTTTTATTAAGAGCAGTATTCTCAGATTCTTTCTTAAAAAGGCTGAAAGTAGATGGAATAAAATAGACACTTGTAAAGGATATTGTGGCCCTTCTTCAATGAGAAACGCACAAGACACCTTATTTACCGAAATAGGCGGGACATATCGAATATGATATCAGTAACAACAGGATATTGGGTAATAGACAGCCATGCAAGTCGACTTAAGCTACCCTTCAACGATCACTGTCACAGTTGCAAAGACAGGGAAAAGGAAGAAACGATCTTTCACCTTCTTCGCTTCCTTGGCAGTTACTTCATATCTAACCTTGGCGAGATATCTGGATGCAAGCTTAATGACATCCTCATAGCTACAGGCTGAATCAAATATTAAAAAATACTAGATCTGACCAGTATAGTGGTCCGGTCGAAACAGAGTTTCTTATACTCTACTTGACACTTCGCATGAAATTTCCAAAGATCTTTGATGACATCATTTAGATGAACATATTTACAATAAATATTTTATTTGTATTATAACTTTATTTATTATATTCTTTAAATGTTTTCTTTAACTTTAATCAAACAACAACTACAAAGACGCAAAAAGTTTTATTAAAACTTTACTTTTTAAAATTTTATAATTTTTCTGAGGAAAAACTTTTAAAATAATAATTTGCTTGTGCTCAGACTGGATTTATATTTCTACGTTTATGGAAATATTTTTTAATTTAAATGTTTATAATTTCATCATCAAACTAGTAAATGTTTTATATTCGGCTTAAACGAATGTTGTCAGTCAGTACGAATTTTATAATAAAAAAATCAAAAAATAACAGTTTCAAAACGAAAAAGCGCCAGAACGTCCGAATTTATAGATTATTGTTCAATCAGTATGCTTAAAAACTGAAAAGCACCAGTCATAAAACGAAAAAGTAATAAAAATTCTTTACTATAGATTTGCATTAAACTAAGGCTCCTAATGTATATTTTATGTTTGTCAGTTCAATGTTATAAAAAATTCAAAAGTTACTCTTTGAAAACCAAAAAGTTCTCTAAAATATTTTTCAATTTCTTTATTCCAACAACCTAAAATATTAGAGACAATTTAAAAGGTTCCTTATGATGAATAATAAGGTACCAATAAGTACCCTTTTATTGCTTTACACTTATGGAATGACAAACTTAAACACACCGTTCTCACGAAGGTGAAGAGTGCAAAATTAAACTCAAAAGAAAATTTCAGATTATGTTATACTTCGTTGGTGTCTTTAGAATATTTCAGTATTTAGCTCAAAGCCATCCTTTTTGTTGTTGTTTAATTTTAGTAAGCGTAAAACGTAAGCACTTAAATTATTTGCTTCAAAATATAAACAAATTAATTCAAAATAAATTAGTTTTATTTAGATTAAAGAGCAATTCTACAACAGTTTGTAATTTCAATTATATTTCCTATAGTCTACTCTTAGATATCACAAAATAACATAATCTTTACATTTTAAAATAAAAAATCCAATTTACATCAATTATTATGCTGAAATTAACTGCCTGAAAGTACCTCCTTTTTATTTTCGAAAATGAAAATTTTAAATTTACTTGAACTTTAAACCAGTATGAAGCTATAATACTTTTGTAATTATTTCATTTGTAATAAAATATATGTTAAATTAAATTTTAAAAACACACTTCCATTTATTTCTCATTAATGTTTTGTGGTTTGTCATTTGCATTTTATGTTTTCTTTTTTATTTGTTTTCATTTTCTCCCTTTTAATGAGAAATCCTTTAAAAAAACATATCCTTTTTACAAATGAAAACATGAATTTATTTGTAAAAATTTTCTTCTTATACTTACGAATACATATTTTTGTTTAAATGAAATATGTATGAGTAAGAATTTCAACATTAGGGGGGTTAATTAGTTGAAATAGAAATTCCGCAAAATCAGTTCCAAATTAATCAAAAAAACTATTGATTTCTGTATTATTTGAGTCATCTATAATCTACTCTATAGTCTAGTCTATAGTCTAGTATATAGTCTAGTCAATAGTCTAGTCTATAGTCTAGTATATAGTCTAGTCTATAGTCTAGTCTATAGTCTAGTCTATAGTCTAGTCTATAGTCTAGTCTATAGTCTAGACTATAGTCTAGTCTATAGTCTAGACTATAGTCTAGTCTATAATCTAAACTATAGTCTAGTCTAAAGTCTAGTCTATAGTCTAGTCTATAGTCTAGACTATAGTCTAGTCTATAGTCTAGACTATAGTCTATAGTCTAGACTATAGTCTAGTCTATAGTCTAAACTATAGTCTAGTCTAAAGTCTAGTCTATAGTCTAGTCTATAGTCTAGACTATAGTCTAGTCTATAGTCTAGACTATAGTCTATAGTCTAGACTATATAGTCTAGTCTATAGTCTAGTCTATAGTCTAGTCTATAGTCTAGTCTATAGTCTAGTCTATAGTCTAGTCTATAGTCTAGTCTATAGTCTAGTCTATAGTCTAGTCTATAGTCTAGTCTATAGTCTAGTCTATAGTCTAGTCTATAGTCTAGTCTATAGTCTAGTCTATAGTCTAGTCTAGTCTAGTCTATAGTCTAGTCTATAGTCTAGTCTATAGTCTAGTCTATAGTCTAGTCTATAGTCTAGTCTATAGTCTAGTCTATAGTCTAGTCTATAGTCTAGTCTATAGTCTAGTCTATAGTCTAGTCTATAGTCTAGTCTATAGTCTAGTCTATAGTCTAGTCTATAGTCTAGTCTATAGTCTAGTCTATAGTCTAGTCTATAGTCTAGTCTATAGTCTAGTCTATAGTCTAGTCTATAGTCTAGTCTATAGTCTAGTCTATAGTCTAGTCTATAGTCTAGTCTATAGTCTAGTCTATAGTCTAGTCTATAGTCTAGTCTATAGTCTAGTCTATAGTCTAGTCTATAGTCTAGTCTATAGTCTAGTCTATAGTCTAGTCTATAGTCTAGTCTATAGTCTAGTCTATAGTCTAGTCTATAGTCTAGTCTATAGTCTAGTCTATAGTCTAGTCTATAGTCTAGTCTATAGTCTAGTCTATAGTCTAGTCTATAGTCTAGTCTATAGTCTAGTCTATAGTCTAGTCTATAGTCTAGTCTATAGTCTAGTCTATAGTCTAGTCTATAGTCTAGTCTATAGTCTAGTCTATAGTCTAGTCTATAGTCTAGTCTATAGTCTAGTCTATAGTCTAGTCTATAGTCTAGTCTATAGTCTAGTCTATAGTCTAGTCTATAGTCTAGTCTATAGTCTAGTCTATAGTCTAGTCTATAGTCTAGTCTATAGTCTAGTCTATAGTCTAGTCTATAGTCTAGTCTATAGTCTAGTCTATAGTCTAGTCTATAGTCTAGTCTATAGTCTAGTCTATAGTCTAGTCTATAGTCTAGTCTATAGTCTAGTCTATAGTCTAGTCTATAGTCTAGTCTATAGTCTAGTCTATAGTCTAGTCTATAGTCTAGTCTATAGTCTAGTCTATAGTCTAGTCTATAGTCTAGTCTATAGTCTAGTCTATAGTCTAGTCTATAGTCTAGTCTATAGTCTAGTCTATAGTCTAGTCTATAGTCTAGTCTATAGTCTAGTCTATAGTCTAGTCTATAGTCTAGTCTATAGTCTAGTCTATAGTCTAGTCTATAGTCTAGTCTATAGTCTAGTCTATAGTCTAGTCTATAGTCTAGTCTATAGTCTAGTCTATAGTCTAGTCTATAGTCTAGTCTATAGTCTAGTCTATAGTCTAGTCTATAGTCTAGTCTATAGTCTAGTCTATAGTCTAGTCTATAGTCTAGTCTATAGTCTAGTCTATAGTCTAGTCTATAGTCTAGTCTATAGTCTAGTCTATAGTCTAGTCTATAGTCTAGTCTATAGTCTAGTCTATAGTCTAGTCTATAGTCTAGTCTATAGTCTAGTCTATAGTCTAGTCTATAGTCTAGTCTATAGTCTAGTCTATAGTCTAGTCTATAGTCTAGTCTATAGTCTAGTCTATAGTCTAGTCTATAGTCTAGTCTATAGTCTAGTCTATAGTCTAGTCTATAGTCTAGTCTATAGTCTAGTCTATAGTCTAGTCTATAGTCTAGTCTATAGTCTAGTCTATAGTCTAGTCTATAGTCTAGTCTATAGTCTAGTCTATAGTCTAGTCTATAGTCTAGTCTATAGTCTAGTCTATAGTCTAGTCTATATCTAGTCTATAGTCTAGTCTATAGTCTAGTCTATAGTCTAGTCTATAGTCTAGTCTATAGTCTAGTCTATAGTCTAGTCTATAGTCTAGTCTATAGTCTAGTCTATAGTCTAGTCTATAGTCTAGTCTATAGTCTAGTCTATAGTCTAGTCTATAGTCTAGTCTATAGTCTAGTCTATAGTCTAGTCTATAGTCTAGTCTATAGTCTAGTCTATAGTCTAGTCTATAGTCTAGTCTATAGTCTAGTCTATAGTCTAGTCTATAGTCTAGTCTATAGTCTAGTCTATAGTCTAGTCTATAGTCTAGTCTATAGTCTAGTCTATAGTCTAGTCTATAGTCTAGTCTATAGTCTAGTCTATAGTCTAGTCTATAGTCTAGTCTATAGTCTAGTCTATAGTCTAGTCTATAGTCTAGTCTATAGTCTAGTCTATAGTCTAGTCTATAGTCTAGTCTATAGTCTAGTCTATAGTCTAGTCTATAGTCTAGTCTATAGTCTAGTCTATAGTCTAGTCTATAGTCTAGTCTATAGTCTAGTCTATAGTCTAGTCTATAGTCTAGTCTATAGTCTAGTCTATAGTCTAGTCTATAGTCTAGTCTATAGTCTAGTCTATAGTCTAGTCTATAGTCTAGTCTATAGTCTAGTCTATAGTCTAGTCTATAGTCTAGTCTATAGTCTAGTCTATAGTCTAGTCTATAGTCTAGTCTATAGTCTAGTCTATAGTCTAGTCTATAGTCTAGTCTATAGTCTAGTCTATAGTCTAGTCTATAGTCTAGTCTATAGTCTAGTCTATAGTCTAGTCTATAGTCTAGTCTATAGTCTAGTCTATAGTCTAGTCTATAGTCTAGTCTAGTGTATAGTCTATGGTCTAGCCTGTATAATTTGGCTTGTTGTAGTCGCATCCGCATATGAATGCAATCCGACAGATAGATTAATTTTTTAAAAGGATAGAAGCGCTGAAATTTTTGAAAAATTTGCCATCGTTTGACGACACTTATCACAATTTCCCGATGGTAGAGATAACGTTAAAACATTGACCTTTACTTTTAATAAACGAAACATTACACTAATTTATATCATTAAAGTGCGATTAGAGTTGTTTGGAAACTTGTGCGTGACATTTTTAAAAAATGTCAAACAGCGAGGTAATTTTTTTGGACCCAAGAGACATAAACTTGACATTATGTTACAACACGTTTGAATCCTCCTAATAATTTTCGAAATGTTTTCGAAGTTGTTATCTGTGTTAATGAATAGGTTATGTTCCTTTGCTCATGTACATACATATGGGGTATTTCATGTCATGTGACACATCTTTTGAAACCGAAGTTTTTCTCTCGGAATGAAATTGTTTTTAATCGATCTATTATTTTATAGGATGAACATTTTATCCCAATTTCAAAAGTTAGACTACTTGACAAGAAATCTTCTCTAGATATAAAATTACAAGTATGTATATATTTTTTAAAATTCATGTACAAATATTTGTATAAATTTATTTGTAAATATAACTCTATATAAATCTGCATAAATGTACTTTGAATAGATGTATGTATGTTGAAACAGTTTCTATTCGACTGTTTGTTGTAGGGATATTACCATAACACGTGCTATAATTATGGCCATTAAACATGTCTGGCAGTTTGTTTCTTGTCATTATCAAATCCTTGTAACAAAATTCTAGTCATTTCGTTTGTTTAATTTCTACACTAAAATACCAACACTTCTGCAGCAACTCCAACTGTTTGCAGTTGTAAAAATTACGACGAACAACACTCAATTAAAATTTGTTTTCAGAAATTATCCTTTTTGTATCAGTAGTGTTTAAAACTATGTAAATATTTACACAAGTGTAAAAAGTAAATAGTTGTTTACACAAATACATATGCATGTATGTATGTCCCAATACGGATACAAGTTGTGTTTGTTTGTTTAATTTGGAGTTGTTTTAAAAACTGATTAAAAACGACAGTTTTTCATGTTGTGGTTTTAGGTAACAACAAAAAGAATGAAAATGAAAGAGTAAACTTTTTTTTGTATTTACCTAAAAATTAATTTACTACAGTTTGGTTATTATTAATAAAAAATATATACATAAACTTCAAAGGGGAGTTTTTGACTACAAAAGCAAAAAAAAAGGTGAAAATGTGTTAATATTTTTGTTAAAAGGTTGTCACTTAATGACCTGTAGAAAAATACTGAATGATAAGTTTTATTTCATCTTATTATGGATTAAAGGGGACAATATACCTATTAACAAAAGTTGAAATAACACGTTAATCCAAATGAACTGTAATCACCATCTTAGTTTAATTTTCTGATTTTATCATGAAAACATCAAGTTATAACAAATGAAAATCAAGCTATAACTCTAAATATAAACTATAAATTTCAATATAATTTAATGTTATGAAAACCCTATACACATGACACAAAGTCACTGAAACCAAACACCATTTAAAATTAACTCCACATGTTCCATTTAACACAGAGTTTCTATTGAATTTTGCCTGTTCATTGCATGTTTGCCAACAAATTTATAAATTCAGTTTTTATCGCATTTTATACTAAAATTGTGCTTTTTTGTTCTCCTCTTTATAAATGTTGATGAGCATAAAACGTAACTGATGGTTTTTGCTCGGCTTACCATTGGTGTGAAAAATACATTCATGCATGCATGAGTGTGATTAAAGAAAATTATTTTATATATATTTTTATAACAAATTTAAAAAATTATATATTATATTTTATGGCTTGATAGCATGTTAAAAATGTTACATATTTGTAAAATTTAAGTTTAAATTTATGGTATGTACGAGGCTTATAGGATTTTATATTATACATTTATATTTTCCATTATAAACCGTATGCTGTTGCTCTCCTATAAACAGTAATGTTCGTTAAATCAGATTTATGAAGGGGGCTTTGTATGAGAGAATCTCAGAAAACTCGGTAGAGGTATTTCTGTTCATAAAAAATTTACTTGTAGAATTTTAGCGCTGTAGTCGTACTTTCAAGGGTCAACCATAGACCAATCCACATAAAATTTTATAGTCTTATTTATGTCGAATTTCTTTGCCATACTCGAATTCTTAAAATGACTGTTAGGGTTATATTTCGGGGGCCATTTCTTTGGTGGCTAAGCGAAAACGTGGACCGATATTGCCCATTTTTAAAACCAAAAATCAAAAATTTCAATACTCTACCTCTTTCGTCCGGACTCTATCACGCTTTCAACAGACATTGCTAGATTGTCTTAGAATTTAATAAGGACCCAGAATACATATATAATTTTATGGGTCTATGATCGATATTTCGATGTGTTACAAACGAAATGTCAAAATATATATGAAAAAATTATTTTACATTGCGTATGATAAATGTTATTTAATAAAAATAATAAATAATATCAATCATACGCGTAATATATGACACTTGATTTAATAGTAACAAATAAGAAAAAAACAAAAACTGTTTACATATATAGTCAAGGCTATAGTTTAGTCTGTAGATTAAAGCCTAATCTATAGTTCAACCTACATTCTAGTCTATAAACTAGTCAAGTCTATAGTCGAATATATTGTCTAGCATTTAGTCTAGTATATAGTCTAGTCTATAGAATAGTCAATAGTCTAGTCTGTAGTCTATTAGTCTACAGCCTAATCTATAGTTTAACCTATATTCTAGTCTACGGACTAATCTATATTCAATCCTGTAGTATAATATATTGTCTAGTCTATAGACTATTCTATAGTCTATTCTATAGTCTAGTCTATAGTCTATTCTATAGTCTAGTCTACAGTCTAGTGTATAGTCTAGTCTAGTCTGTAGTCTAGTCTATAGTCTAGTCTATAGTCTAGTCTATAGTCTAGTCTATAGTCTAGTCTATATTCTAGTCTATAGTCTAGTCTATAGTCTAGTCTATAGTCTAGTCTATAGTCTAGTCTATAGTCTAGTCTATAGTCTAGTCTACAGGCTAGTCTATAGTCTAGTCTATAGTCTAGTCTACAGGCTAGTCTATAGTCTAGTCTATAGTCTTGTCTATAGTGTTGTTTATAGTCTTGTTTATAGTTTTGTTTATAGTCTTGTTTATAGTCTTGTCTATAGTCTAGTCTATAGTCTAGTCTATAGTCTAGTCTGTAGTATAATGGTCTACAGAATAATCTATAGTTTAACCTATAGTCTATTCTAAAGTCTTGTCTATAGTCTAGTCTATAGCCTAATTTATAGTTTAACCTATATTCTAGTCTATGAACTAATCTATGGTCAATCTTATAGTCTAATATATTGTCTAGTATTTAGTCTAGTACATAGTCTAGTCTATAATCTGATCTCAAATCTAGTCTATAGTTTATTCTATAGTACAGTCTATAGAGTCTATAATCTAGCCTAAAATATTGTCTATAGTCTAGTCTATAGTGTTATCTATAGTCTAGTCTATGACCTATTCCTTTATTCTTTAATTTTTTTCTTATTGGCTAAATTCAGACATCCTTCGCAAGAAATTTATGTACCAGTAAAATATGTACGTATTTTACATACATATGTATGTAGTACATGTGTATGAATTGAAGTGTAATGTAGTTTATGTTTGCCTGAAATTTTTTTTACTATAATTTTTTATCTAAACTCTTTTTCTTTAGTCAACCAAGTATTTCATTTCACATTATTTGTGTCGAGTTGTTTAAGCTTCTAAATAACATGCAACACCAACAATAATATTGTCCTCAAGTAGTGTTGCCTCATTTAGTTGAAAGAGAAAATATGAATAAAAAAAGGCATAAAATTGTTTTTCTATATTATTTTTTTTCTTTCCTTTTTAATTTTTCACATCTAAGAAATTTATGTTTGGTCAACATTGTTGGGAAGCCGAAAGAAAGGACTATAATTTGTAAAATGTTTTATGTTTAAACAAAGGCCGGAAGTTATGACAGCTTAAAGAAGAAGAAGAATAAAAACAGCTGGAAAAAAAGGAAGTATAAAAGTGGTAAATACAAATAAAACTGGAAAAAACAACAACTGGAAGCAAAGCTTAAAAAACTAAACAAAATCCTTTGTGAATTTGAAAATAAAAATATTTAAAGTTGTAAAAGTTGGTTGGTTTCGTTTTAGAACACGTCATAAACTGTTGGCGTGAGCAAAACACTTAATATGGTCAGCATGTGTCATATGTGTGTTTTGAGGAATTTGGCACAAAAATTGCACAAATAAAAATAATAAATTATTATAAGCTTTAAGCCAGTGTTAAGATTTTTAAACAAATTTCATGATTTTGTCGAATTTTTAATTATTTAATATTAATCATACGTATAAGTATATGTGAATCTTTTACAGATATTATTATTTATCATACGCTTTGCACACATATGTTTTCTAAACTATATTTTATGCTTTCATACTTTTAATTTAATAGAATTTAAACTTTTTGGAAATACGTTTAACCTTTGAAACATTAGTATGTTTTTAGCACATTATAAGGATTGTGTTTGATATTTAGAGTTTAATCCCTAACGAAATTATTAAAGGGATTAAGAGACGAAAAGGCAATTAAATTTAATTTAATATTTTCATTTTAACTGTATTTAGAAAAATGTGTGAAAATATTAATTACATAGAAGGTTAAACATATTATTTGATTGCTATTTATATATTAAGTTCTAGCTAATTTTCATTTCATTTCAATTGGTTGCATATCATTTTCATATCATTTACAAAAATCTACTAAATTCAATTATTTATTTAAATAATAAATATTTATTATAACCAATAATTTAATTTTCCTAGAAATCATTTGATTATTTATAAACAAACAAAAAAAAAACTGACCAATAAAACCTGTCAAATTTTCGGTCTAACATAGCCACTTGATATTTGAATTCTATTTTTATTCTCTCAAATTTTACATAAATTATAATTTGAATTGATAATAATGATGACGAGGATGATGATGATAACGACAATTATTGGCTACAACAAAAATTAAATGTTCATCATGTATATACAAACATAAGAATGTAGCTATGAGTATTGAACATGAAATATTATGATTGACGTTTAAGGTCTATATCCATCTCGGTTTTTTTCGAAATGTTTTCAAATTCTGTTGTATTGTATTTGTAAACAAAAAATTGTTTTGTCTATAAACTTAAACAATTTGTGCACATAAAATATACATACATATGTATACCCCAAAGAGAGAGAGAAAGAGAGAAACAGCAGAGAGGGAGAGCAAAAATTGTAATAGGACAAAAGACAAGAAGGATATAAAATTGTATCATAAAATAAAGAAAAGACTTAAATACAACAAAGTTTTGTTTGATGACGTTATGACTCATACAAAAGTTATTGTCGTTGTTGGTTTTATATTATGTTTTCTGTTTGTTTCCCATATAGAAAGAGAAGGCTAGAAGAGGTAACTCATTTTAATATATGTACATATGTATATGTAAAGTTGAAAAACAAACAAGTACCAATTGGTAGGAGTATGAGAACCTAGTATGCTAGACAGCTGCTGCTAGTCATTCATTCATTTATTATTCCTCCCCCGAGTGCGGTAGTAAAATACGAAATAAAACCAAGAAAATAAATATTCTAGGGTGGTTTCTTATAAATATATATTTTTTCATTGCTTTAACATCATCATCACCATCGTCCTTCTGACGTCTGCTACCACTCACTCACACAGACACCCTCAATTTTATTTTATGTTCTGTGAGAACAGGGAATCAAACAGCGCATACAATACAACAACATTTGTTCATTACGAATCCAAGAACAAAAATATTAAATAAAATAAAATTCACATTCAAATGCTGTTAAATAAAAAAACAAAAATCAACCACATACAAGCACTCACACAGACACATTGAATAACTTTCACATTGGTGTCCTTTAATATCCTTTATGTTAAGTGCTCTCCAAATACAAGTGTCTGCAATTGTATGTACGTACGTATGCACATGAGTATGAATTAGATAAGAAGTCTATGTGAAAAGTTCCTCTCAAATCTAACAAACTGGTTGAGCTATATTTCAGACAAAAATTCAAACCCAGTTAAAACTATTTTTCGTCTGCAGTCCATACGCTTATTATCCCAATCGATAGATTGAATAAGCCTTAACCAAACTATTCATGAGACATTTGGTTTTCCGCTATCCAAACTTTTCTTTTATCCCAAATATTTGACTAAAGAACCCTGGTTGCAAATTATTCCTCTCTTTGTGGGATAAAAAGATATAGACTAGTCTGTGGACTAGACTGTAGACTAGACTATAGACTAGACTATAGACTAGACTATAGACTAGACTATAGACTAGACTATAGACTAGACTATAGACTAGACTATAGACTAGACTATAGACT
Source organism: Lucilia cuprina (assembly GCF_022045245.1). NCBI lineage: Eukaryota > Metazoa > Arthropoda > Insecta > Diptera > Calliphoridae > Lucilia > Lucilia cuprina. Next base: position 64,195,877 of record NC_060953.1, on the reverse strand, counting down.
AGACTATAGACTAGACTATAGACTAGACTATAGACTAGACTATAGACTAGACTATAGACTAGACTATAGACTAGACTATAGACTAGACTATAGACTAGACTATAGACTAGACTATAGACTAGACTATAGATCTGAGACCAAGCTAGACGGATTGAACAGTTCTGAATCTGACATTAGAATTAATCAATCGTCGCTGGGATTTGAGATATCGTGTGCTGAAATTTGAGAATATGCCATTTTGGTTAAAAATATATCTTTCTGTGTTAATCGAATGACTATTAACCCTTCATACATTTAATAAGACTTTTCATTCTGTCCTCGTTTTAAGTAGTATACTAGTATAGATACATATGTATGTATGTCTTTATATGTACATAAGATACACGTATGATTGTATGTCTGTCTACACTTATAGAAATATTGCAGAACATTATAAAAATGTCTGTAAGTGATGTGTGTTTTAATGTTTTTTTTTCACAAATATTTGTATGAAATCCTAGTACCTTTCTTGCCTGAGCATAAGGCGATAATTGCACTTTAAATCCACACAAATAACACAAACTTAAAATTAAACTACTTTTATATATTAAAATTGTTTCAAGTATATACTATTCTTTTTTTTTTTAATATATACATACATATACATTTATTTACTTGAGTTCTAAGCTAAATCTATTGACAAACAAGGGGGTTTAGGTACATATATAGTTTTACATATTAAATATTTTTCACTTGGAAAAATAAAATGACAATTTTAAAGTGAAATAAAGACTTAAATGGATTTTACAACAACTTTTTGTTAAAATTGTAAAATATGTTGATATTTCAAAAAGAATATTTAATAAAAATGTTACTCTTATGGAAGTTTTTATTATAATTTCATTGTAATCGAGAAATAATAAAATTTTTGTTTCTGGATAGAAGTTACATTTTTGAATATTTAATATTATAATTTGGTCATAGATACGTTGTTATAGTTCACACTTAGAGTAGAAGACATACCAAAGTTTAGAAAATAAATATTTTTTTATAAAATGTTTAAACTTTTCCCTTAAATTTACCATTAGTACTTTTTATTAAGTTTTATTTTAAGATAAAAAAAATTCCGAGTTATATAAATATGTTTATAATCTAGTTTTTCCTCTCAAAATACAAATTTTATTTAAATCATTCATATTAAGTTTCCTACAAGGAAACACAATGTTTATTTTATTTCTCTGTAAATAAATAATCACATGTCGTTGTAGTAGTAGTATTTACTATTTATATTGTGTGTGTAGGTATTTTATGCAACATCCTCAATTCAAGGGTCCATTTATTTGTTAAAGAACTTTGTGTTTTTTTTCGAAACACACAAGTTTGCCACAATCATCTTAAATACATTTTGCAACATGTTTATGACGTTGCACAAATATACTACACATATTGGTTGTTATTTTTTTCTTTTCGTTTTTTTTTTTCTTTTTTTCATATTTTAGCCATGACACTCATATTTGTAGTTTTAAATATTTGTTTAAACACTTCAACACAAAAATGTTGTTCTTAATAGATTTTCCTTATAAAAATAAAATTATTGCAGATTTATTTGTTTGAGCAAATTTTTATTGCAAAAAAATATTTTTGGCACATTTTCTATATAATTTGTAGTTGTGACAGGGTTTTATAATATTTATTTGGGTATTATGGGTTCAAAGTAATGGTTGTAATATGATTGCTGCTATTAGTAAATCTTTCGAAGTTACTTTTTTTCAACAGATTGCAATTAAAAAATCTAAAAATAACAGTAATTCTGAAAACAAAATGTGGTTGCAACTGATTCATTACTTCAGAATAACAAAGTTTAGTTTTCACTTATCGTACATTCGACGAAAAGCGCAAAAATTTAAAAGTGACGATATTACTTCAAAACTAACTAACTAACTAACTAACTAACTAACTAACTAACTAACTATCTGACTAACTAACTAACTAACTAACTAACTAACTAACTAACTAACTAACTAACTGACTAAGTAGCACTGAAAGAGACCTGAAGAAATTATGATTTTAACACACTCTTGTCCCCCTATGATTTGATTTCAAATTCACTACATCTGAAGTCATTCTCAGGAAGTAATTTTTATGTTCTTAATCTAAATAAAATTCAATTAAAAAAAAATCTGAATATTTTTGCTTCTTTGGACGTCAATAAACATCACAAGGTAAAAAAATTCACTTAGTGCTACTTTTGAACTAGTGATAAATGTTATTCTTGTGGAAGTACTTCGTTTTATTTTTTGCTAGGTAACTAACTAACTACTCAAATTCTCATGAAACTAGTCTCATTAAATAAGTTATTCCGTCCATCTGTCAAGTTTCATGAGCAACTCGCGCGCATATTCTTTTAAAGTGGCCTGACCGATTACTTCTATTCGGGTTTTCGCAGATTTGTGTCTCGATCGGGTTTGACTCAGCTCAAGCTTAATACTATTTAAACTTATACTTTTTGCTGATTGACACCATTAAGGTCGTGTTTCTTACTTATCTCTTAAATGATTCCAAAACTGTCCCTAAAGTTTGTCCGTCACCTCATGGTCTAAGTCTTTAGCCATATTTGAGATGCTATAACAGTGTTGTGGAGCGAAGAATAATAGCCGTAAAATAAACTCCTATTTGTTTTAATTGCATTTTAATCGAGGGACTATATTCAATAGTCTCTATCTAAAATAACATAAGTTTTCAGGAGAGCAAAAAAAAAACTGTTTTTTTTCGCTAGTTCGTGAAGATTTTTGAGTTTTTTCATTAACAATATATTTGTACGATCCTATTCTAAATCGTTATATAACAAGAATTTAAAATTTTGCATTATTTGCAAAATTATTTACAAATTTATATCAGATAGTGTTTTTTCTTCAAATAGAGAGTTTTTCCATAGATTTATGCAATTTATAAATATTTTAGTTTATACAATTTAATGAAGCAATAGAAACCAAATTGTTCAAAAAGCAACAGATTATGAGGTTTTGGTCCAAAATCAATGTTATATGGTTAAACACGGCAATAAAATTTATCAAATTTGTATTATAATGAGCAATATCTCGAAAACTATTAAACCGATTTCGAATATTTTCGCGTATTTATGTTCAGAATGTCAAAATAGTGTTTTTATTTTGCAACAGGAAATTATACAAAAGAATAGAATTTGAAGAAATTTTTTGGATAATATAGAGAGTTTTGCATTTGGATTTTTTTTAAGATAGAGAAATTTAAAAATTGGTATAAATTTTGTTCTTTTCAAATTTATTTCACTGGTGCGGGATAGTTTTCTGTATATTTTGCCAACAAAATCTTATTTTCATTAAAATGACAGATAGAGACTATTGAATATAGTCCCTCGATATTGTATGTGTAAAAATAGCGAATTTTTAGTGAGAGGTCTCTTTGTCTATAACCAATCTAGAGAGTCAGCATTTGATGATTAAATAAGTAATAACAAAAATTTGCGAACATTTTTTGATATAAAAGTCCTATTCATGATTAAAGGAAGTTTACGACAATTTTTTTGCGGAATTTACAGCTACTAAACATTGGTAGGACCCTTAAGATTGCAGTTGGCTGGACCAACAGACCTTTCACATTCTTAGCTTACACTGGAAGTCAAATAGCGGAAATATTTTAATATCATCCATATTTTTCAATTTGCAATTAGTAGTTGGTGTTGCGAGGAATTCGACAATTTAATTTTGAGACCATCTATTAAGACTTTCGACTGCAAGGCAATATATTGTAAACCATGACAAGCTTATAGAAACATACAACAAAAATTTTATATTTTTACTATAGGGTAAAATATTAACAATATTTTTGACAAAGTTGCACATGTTTATTTCTCTCTAATTTATGATTTAATTTTATATCACTTTTTATTTGATTTCTCATCATTTAGTTTAAAATGAAAATATTTTTATTTTTATTATATTAAATATCTATTCATATGTACATATATATGTATTTACATATTTGTTTGTATTCAAATAAAAAGGGCGACGGACGTGCTTTCAAAATGCTAAACATTTGCGCGTCACCCATGATATTTTGCTCGTATTAAATAAAAATTGAAGAAAAAAAAATTGGCAAGAGATTTAAAATATGATAAAATAAATGTTGATGTTGTTATTTTAAAACTACAACAACATTTAGGGGAAAAAACACACACACAGTATTTTAACAAAATAAATTTTTATAAATTTATATATTTTTTTCTATAAAAGTAAAAAAACAATTTTTTTTTATATATTTTTTTTACAAATTATCAATTTATTAAATTACCGTTGATTTTCTTTTATATCTAAATATATACAAATTTATGGGATGTTTTACAAATTTGTTTTTCTCATAAACTTTGAATTTCCGTATCCCATTAAATTGTGCTGGATGTTTTGAGATGGAAATGATGTTGTTGATGATGATGTTGTTTGTATGTTTAGGGTTTGGTCGTGGATTTTCTATCTATATCTATAGAAAATTTTTCTTTTTTAATCATATTTTTTTTCTTTCACTTTTATATATGTTTAATGAATATTTTTTTTATTTTATTTATTTTAAATTTTTAACGAATTATTTTAAATTTTTATTCACTGGCATGAGACTTTTTAAAAATTTAAAAATTTTTTAAGCAAAATTGCGTTGCACTCTTTTTTTCCTAATCAAATTTGGGTTTTTCTTTTTGATATTTTTTTCATAATTTTTTTTCACTGTGTTCTAGTTTTTTCCGCACATATTTTCCAAACACATCCGTAACCGTAAAATGTCTATAAAAAACTGCTGTTCTTGCTCTGTTTTTCGTTTCAGTACAAAAACTTTCCGTACATTTCCATCTGCTAAATTTCGTTTTTTTTTTTGTTCCTTTATATGTTTTTGTACACTTGACATTTTTGTTCGTTCTTGATTTCACTTTATGAGTTTGCACTCTTTTTTTCGTGTTTTGCGTAAAAAAAGAGTGTAATCAGCTGCCTTGTGTTCTCTTAAGTTTCAGTTGTTAGGGGTTAAAAGGCGGTAGGGTATTGGTGACGGTGTCTTTGAAATCCTTTTGGGTTAACAGGTGATTTTTTTGGTGTTTTTTGAAAATAAACTAAAAGAGAAAAACACCTTTTCAATGTGCTGCTGGCAATTGTGGGAATGTACCAAGGGTGGCGTTAAAATAAAATTAAAGGGGGTGTGAATTAGTTTTAGAGGAACATTAAGTTAAGACTTGAGGTAAAAAATACAATATCCTTATTTCATTCCCATAAAAAAGACTTAGTTTCGGGCTCTAAATGTACAGACCTTGCAATTATTCTGATCAAAATAGTTTCAATTTCTTGTTATTATTTCGATCCTTTTTATTTTATCATTTTAGAGATTTTACAATACAAGTTATTTTGGATCGTAGAAAAAGTATCGACTAGAGCAGGAACCTAAATATAATAAGCTGTTTGATCTAGATAGGTAAAGAAATGAGTTTTCAGAATACTTATAAAGTAGCCTCATTAGATCAGGGATGTATTTTCATGTAAATACATACAAAAAAGTAAAACAGCTGTTTCTATCTTACTTTGTTATTGTTTTTCTATTTTTCGTTATACGTCCGGAATTCACGTACGTAAAGTGTGATCGTGTGAAGTGCCCTTAAGATCAGATCTCAGTTAAAACAAATCGTTTAAAAGTGGAAATGTTTTCCTACTTAGTATCTTCCAGATTTTTTACAATTTTAGTCGTGTTAAGTCATTGGTTATAGAATGAATTCAATGTTTTACTGTCGAGACTTTTAATAAATGTATATGTACACGGATCTATTAAGACAATCAACTTACGTTGGTAACGACATCTTAATTATGTTTATTACCAGTTCCACATTACTTATAAGTATCAAATTTTATGCATAAATTTTTAAGAAATGAGTAAAATTTTCACAATTTTTTTCAAAATAAAAGTTTTCAAATGTATGTCTAACAGAATTTTTTTGTAAATTTTGATTCCAAAGATATCAAATGTGTTCAGAATATCGCGTAATCCCTTACTTTATCTATAAAATTTTAGAATATATATACAAATCATAGAAGTATATCTATATATAAAAAAACGAATAGTGTTTGTTTGGACTTTATAGACACAATGCTAAAACCGATTTTTCTGTAAGTCTATGAACTATTATACCTACCAGTTTATTCAATTAATATATAGACTAGTCTTTTTACTACAATAGACTAACGCATATATTAGTCCATGGACTACTAGTAAGGACTAATCTATGCGTTGGTCTATAGACAAGTGTTGACCATTCTATGAATTACTATACTCTGACTAATTTCGGTACGTTGTAGGGTTATTCTGGGATTTTGAAATGCTCGCTTAAAATTTACAAGTCTCTTTATGTGAAATCTAAATTATATTATCTTAGAGTTATTAAAACTCCGGAACATCGGATAAGAAACTGTGAGAGATATTTGAATGATGACAAAGTTGTTATACTTACTAGGTTCTATAAATCGACTTTCGAATAATCGAAGTCGACTATTTTGTTCCAAAAAAGGCAATAACTCGACTATCGTCTGTGGAAAAAGGCGAAAAGACGACTTTGGAAATAAAAGTTGAAAAAAGTCGAAAGGTCGGAAAAAGTCGGAAAATAGTCGGAAAATAGTCGAAAAAGTCTAAAGTCGAAAACAGTCGAAAATAGTCAAAAAGTCAGAAAAAGTCGAAAAAAGTCGTAAAAAGTCCGATAAAGTCGGAAAAAGTCAAAAATAGGCAAAAATTCGGAAAAAGTCGAAAATAGTCGATAAGTCGGAAAAGCCAAACATAGATAAAAAGTCGAAAATAGTCGAAAAAATTTGGAAAAAGTTGGAAAAAGTCGAAAAGTTTAAAATAGTCGAAAAAAGTCAAAAATAGTAAACAGTCCAAAATAGTTGAAAATCAAAAAAAGTCGAAAATCGTCGACAAGTCTGAAATAGTCGAAAAAAGTCGAAAATAGTCGATAAGTCGGAAAAGCCAAACATAGATAAAAAGTCGAAAATAGTCGAAAAAAGTCGGAAAAAGTTGGAAAAAGTCGAAAAGTTTAAAATAGTCGAAAAAAGTCAAAAATAGTAAACAGTCCAAAATAGTTGAAAATCGAAAACATTCGAAAATCGTCGACAAGTCTGAAATAGTCGAAAAAAGTCGAAAATAGTAAAAAAGTCGGAAAAAGTAAAAAATAGTCGAAAAATCGAAAATGGTCAAGAAGTCGAAAATAGTCGAAAAATGTGGGAAAAAGAACCCTAATACTTACTTGGATCTGTCAAATGAAATCTTACTGAATTTCTTAAAATGTGAAGTTTTTATGTTCTTCTAAATCTAATCCTTTGATCTTTAAAAATCTAAAATGATGGCAATCACTTGCGGTATTTAAATAATTTCTGCGAATTTCTCTTAATAATCACACAATGCGTATAAACAAATTTCGACACATGCGCAGGCGAGAAACAGACTTTATTTAGGAAGAGACCAAAACGAGTGAGCCCACCAAGAGTTGAGTGTTTCCTAAAAAAAAGAACAAATGTTGGCAAAGAACAACAACAAATTTAAAACATTAGAGAAGCACGTTGTCACACATTGGGTATTCTCAAGAGTTTCGTTGTGGCAGTCACAATGACAACAACAGCAACAACAACAAAAACAATACTAAATCACATCTATAGAATTGTGTTGTACGTGAATACATTACAAAAACAACAACAGAAGAGAAAGTAACAATAATGATTTTATAGCGTTGGCGTTTTGTAAGTTGCATGTACTTGTTCCATTGTTGTTGTTGTTGTTATAACATTCGGCAAAAAGGGTAAAACATTCTTCTATATATTTTCACTCCTTCTGCCCCTCTAATACTTTGTCACAAGCACGCACGTTTCCTGAATGCCTGCCGGCATAGATTTGTATGACCACGAAATAAAATGTTTCTTCTCATACCAGCTAGTAGTACAACGAATATATTCCATGCCTTAAACATTCTTATTACGAAGTCTTGTTTTTTTTCGGTTGCATTCCTCCTCACACAATAGAAATATGAATGTAAATAAATGATTTTCATTTGGTTGAAGTTGCGCCACTAAAATCATGGAGCAGAGTGAATAAATAGGCTGTTTTTTTGGAAAGAAAAGTTGTAAATCCCTGGTTAAGCATTTAAACTACAATAAAAACTGTTTCTGCAACATTAGAGAGATTTCAGCTGGTTGTAAGTTTGGTTTATTGTTGTTATTGTAGTATGTATGTTTGTAGTTTTAGTTGGATGTTTAGTATTTATTAATAACAATTAAATTTATAACAATTGTACGTTGTTGTATCTACTCCTTGTAAGTGGTTGCTGTTGTTAGTTTTCTTCTCTTCAATTATTGTTGTTGCAACATTTTCTTGTTAGTGCTGTTTGTGGCGGAACGTTCATTATTTTCCTCTTAGTTGGAATTATGAATGCAACAATGGAATTATCAAGTTTTTTTTTTTTTTTTTTTGCTGCTCTACTTTATAAATTTAAAATAGTGTTGTTAGTTTATAATGTTGCTGTTGCACGTGTGCTTGTATATGTGTTTAAATATCCACATACAATCTATGTAATACTTTCATTTTTTTCCTTTTTATTTATGCTGCATTTTTTAAAACTGCAAAACTAAATTTAGTGTTTTTTTTTTTCAAACATAATTACAGTGATTCAAGTAATGCATTCATTTTATGGCGAAATTAAAGGAAACGTGGAGTGTAATTTTTGAAACAGATGTTATTTTGTTGTTGTAATTTGAAATATTACAGTTAAATAATTTTTTTTTATGTATATATTCATAAAGACGCTAATGCTGGTTTGGGCAAATCTCCATTTTTTTAGAAAAATATTTGGAAGTGAATTGAAATTTTTGCATCAAAGTTCAATTTGATTCCTTTAACATGCAGCTAATTACAGCCTTACCTAAAATTTTAAAAACAAAGTTTGAAAAAATCTTTAATACTTAATTTGGATTTACGTTCATTGGCATGTAATCGTTTTGATATTGTTAAAATTATTTACTTTTTCTTTCTACTTGCATTATTATTTTTTGTGTGGGTTTATATCGAATTTAGAAGGGATATTGCTAAGATATTGGCAATTATATAATAGATTGAATATTTTTATTATTTTTTTTAACCTACGTTGTAATCGTTAAAAAACTACAAATTCAAATATTGAAAATGTATTTGAAATAAAAGCTAATAAAATGTGAAAACTATGTAGTTTTAACCCAACTGCTTTGTGAGATGATTATGAATGTCGAAGAGCATTACGTGAACACCTGCCGTGTTGGCCTATTTCACGGTGGTCTTTTTCAACCACTCGGTGAACTTCTTTTATGACTCACATTGTGAATCTTACGCGCAGGTAAGATACACATAGTTGTAGCGGACAAGTATTTTGGTGAAGTACTCGGGCAATCCAATCTCTGACCCCGTTATTTAACTTCCTGACCTCTGTTCAAGCGGCAGCAGCACATAGAGATTTTATTCTGTAGACCGAAATATGAAAGTATTCAACAAGTCAAGGTCTTCGTTTACTCACAGAAAACACACCATTGTATGCTCAAAGGAACAGAGCTTTCCCTGAATATCACTTTTAAAAGACACCTTTTATCCACCACCATTCAACCCAGGACAAATGTCAGTAATCGGACATCGGAACTAACTAACTAACTAACTAACTAACTAACTAACTAACTAACTAACTAACTAACTAACTAACTAACTAACTAACTAACTAACTAACTAACTAACTAACTAACTAACTAACTAACTAACTAACTAACTAACTAACTAACTAACTAACTAACTAACTAACTAAATAAATAACTAACTAAACAACTAACTAACTAAATAACTGACCTACTATGTAACTAACATATATCCCCAGTAGGGTTATTCAGCTCACAGCTTAGTATTATATAAGTCTCAATATCATTTTCCTCTTAGATCGAGCCTCATTTGACCCTAGACCCAAACTGAGTTCGCTGGTGAAAATGATTCGAAAGTCAAACATTTAAAAATTTAGGTTAACAATGCTTCCGTTTATTATGCGTTTATTATGTTTGTAACGCATTAAAATATTAGTACTGTACCCACCTTAAAGTATACCGATCAACTCAGAATCTCTTTCTGAGCCGATTTAACCATGTCCATCCGTCCGTCCGTCCGACCGTTCGTGTGTCCATGTAAACGTTGTTATCAAAGTACAAGTCGCAATTTTCAAGATAATTTGAAACATGAGATACACGTTTGTTTTGACGCAAGGAAAACGCCTATTGAAAATTATTAAAATCGGTCCATTATTTCACCTAGCCCCCATACAACTAAACCCCCGAAAAGGGCTTTTGATCTCCTATCCCCCATATTAGATCTCCTTTAGAAAATAAGTTTTTCGTCAAGATAAATGCTTCAAGATAAATACTTTTAACTTGTTTTTTTTTAAATAATCCACATTTTTTACACGCTAATTACTGGTGTAGGGTATCAAGCCACACCCAACTATATACTTTATCATATTTTTTTAAACAAATTTCATAACAACACTACATAATAAATATTTAAATTTCTTTGCCCTTTGGACTATTTATTAAAAAACTTAGCTTTGATAACAATCTCTTTATAATTTCTTACTTAAGCCAATTAATAAAAAAAGAACAAATTTTTAAATTTTTACAAAAATTTTTATTCTTATAATAACATTTTGTTGATGATTTCTATACAAATATTACAATTGTTTAATGTTATAAAATTCCTAATTGTTTTTGTTATTTTTTTGTTTTGTTTTTGTATATGCACACATACATACAAAAATATATATAAATAATTAAAACTAAATACAAACTAAGTATGTTATTAATTAATAAAAATTAATTTCATAATAAACATACACACTAAATGAAAATTAAAATAAAAATAAAAACGGCAGTGCTCCTTCTTCTATAAATGTAAAAATAATAATTATAATTAAACAAAAAAAAAATATATTGTTAAAAAAAGTGGTGTATATTGTAGGCGATTAATTTCACAAATCAAAATGTTGTTGCAACGCATTTTGTTGAAAAATAAATGAATTGAATCACTGAAACATGAGAGCAGGGCGTATGAGTGATATGGAATTTGTTTTATAATTTTGTTTAACTAACTAAAAAATTTCGTAATATCAATTTTTGTTTGAACTTAATTAAAACTAAAATGGTGTTTCTTTTGTATTTGTGTATTAAATATGCAAAATATATTATTAACTAAACTACTACTGGAGAAAGCAAAAAGCAAAACTAACAACTCAGTAAATAGAGTAGAATAAAAGTGAATAAAGCAAAATGTTATTTGTTTTTAGTTTTGGCAAAAACTGAGAAAAAGTTACAGAACGAGATAGCAGTGTTGCAAAATAGTGTAAAAGCAGAAATGGGAAATCAAAGGATATGTTTTAAATAATCCATTTAAAAATACATATTTGAATAATTGCCAAATAGTTTTAGGTTCATTGCTGGAGGTTTTTTACGAAATGGTGTTTTCTTCTTCATCTTTTTCAATTTCTTATAATTTGTTATTCTAAGCATTTGTTTGTCAAACATTAACAATCAATTCGGTTGTACTTCACACACAAAATAAGTCTCAAAACTACAGGGAGAATCATTCCATTTCAGGCCTTTGCCATCACGATTCCATAATTCTAGACAATTTTCCTCTTCGCCATTTTCATAACGGAAATTATTTGGTTCGCCAGCATTCCAATTGGTGAAAGTGATGGGACGACCGGTTGACATCCAAAAGAAGTTGCCCTCATCAGCCAAATCAGTGCCAGAAGTCCAAAAATGTTCATGACCCAAACCTGAAATTAACAGAAAGAAAAAAAAGAAAAAAAAGCTTTATTAAATTTCAAACAAAATTACATTGATGTAAATTGATATCGAACAAAACCACATTCACTTTTTCTTGTCTTTTTTTTGCTCTCTCTATTTAATGCTTGCTGTTCATTTCAAACGATTCCATGTAATACTTTCAAAAACATAAACTGTTTATATCAACCATGTTCATAAGTTTATTGATTAGAGTGGTTCATCATGGGTTGAGATAAACAACATCTCAATAACAATAGTCATTGTACTTAATTTTAATGTAAGGTCAAATTACAACATACATATTAAAATGTATTTATAAAATTTTATATATAATTATATGTAATAGATTTTGTAATGTTGTAAATTTGAACCTCTCTAATCTTATGTATGTATGTACGTTTTTATGAGGGAGTGGGTTTACATGTTAGCTTAGACATTGTCCAATGCACCCAGTTACATAAAATTGGAAAAATGCAAAGAAAAACATTGTAAATAGTGGAATTAGTTTGTTTTTTTTACAACCTATACCATTATAATGGGAAATGTATTATGCGCTTGTTACATTTACACACTATGTTAAGTTATATTCATCATAGATCCAAATTATAATCAATCTGCAGATCGAAATATATAAAATAATCCTATTAAACTTTTAACACCGGACGAAATCCTATTCACCTAATTCCCGAAGGAGGACTTGGAACAATTGTAATTAGTTTTATTGTCACAATTTTTAAATATAAAATCGATTTTCTAATAAAATTTTATACATATTGTTTAGATTTTCTATATTTAATTCCATGAAAATATTTCATAATTTTCTTGTAGAAAATATGGGGAACTTTGTAGTCGATCTTGATTGACATTATTTCTTTTTTACTTTTTACCAGTTTAAATGGATTTTTTGAAATTGAATGCAATCACTGAAAAATATTTTGAGAGCCTTTATTACACCCTACAACACTATAGTTGAAAGGGTATAATGTTTGCCCTATATCCATCTTAAAGTATACTAATCGGCTCAGAATACACTCTCGATTTAGGAATGTCCGTCTGCCTTTCTGTCTGTGGGTCTATGTAAATCGGTCTATTATTTCAACATGCCCCCATACAACTGTACCACCAAGGGGGGATACCTTGTCCCCTAAACAACTTTGACTTGATGGTCAAAATTCACTTATAAACGATAATATAACGATGGAATTCTATATTAATTTTTGGTGTAAACGTAACTCCTTCTGTCCATATTATTCCCTTATCCCTATGTAACCGCTTTTTTAGAAAATCTATATTTTTGTTAAGAAATTGTTAAAATATTTCTGCACATTGTTATTATAACAATGTAGGTAGGGTATCATAAAGTCGGCCACACAGGACTATACATTCTTGCTTGTGTTTTGAATTTATTGCCAATCGAACAATTTTCAAAATGAAATTAATGAAATTTGAAAAATGTCAAATTCAATAGAGAAAGTTTTATCTTACTGAGACACTTTTTCTATAGAAAAGTTTTCTCTTTTTATGAGGAACATTTTCTTTTGAACAATTTTCTCTGAGCAATCTACAGAAAAGTTGTACCATTTTGAGCTTCTTTATCTATACAAAAGATATCTTATTAACTTCTTCTTTAGAAACTTTGTCTATAGAAAAAGTTGTTTAGAAACTTTTTCTGTACAAAAGTTGTCTTTGTCTGAGAAACTCTTTTTGTAAAAGATTTGTCTCTGTTTAAGCAAATTTTTTTTATAGATAAGTAGCCTCATTCTAAGCAAATTTTGAATCTTTCTAAACAACTTGTTCTGCAAAAAACTCTGCCTCTGTCTAAGCAACTTTTTCTATAGAAATGTTGAATCTTTTTAAGCAACTTCTTCTATAGAAAAGTTGTCCTTGTCTTGCCCGAGCAATTTTAAAAATATGATAAACTCTGATACTAATGACCTTTTGTGTCTCGATCCAAAAAATTTAATGTCATAATGGATTCAATAGTTATCACTTCAGTTAGACAATTCTCATTCACTTTCCCTGACATTTCCTTAACTCAAACAAGTAACATATTCTAATATTTATAAAAAAAAAACTCTAATACTGTCAACAACTTCTTTAACAACCTAAATTCTTTCTTATTCCTTCATTTATGTAATATTAGATGTATAAAATAAATATGTTGGTTTGGTTATACATTTAACTCTATGAAATTATATTTCCGGGTATTACTATAACTATTCATTCATGTAAATTCCCTTATATGCATAATTCTACAAATATTTAGATGCAACTGAGTACTATATATGTTTGTATGCAATTGTGCGACATTATATTGTTGGAGTTTTAGTTGTTGTTTTTTTTACTTATTTATTTTAAAGTTCGTTGTAACTATATTAACTAAGTAACCATTCAACTGTATTGCAACTGCTGCTGGAGACGGACAGCTAGAAATTCATATATAAATAGTATATGGCAGTTAGTTATGAATATTTGAATGAATGTTTAGATGAATGTTGGTATAAATGTTTAAATGTATGTTTCTTTATACATAAATACACAGCTGTGTAACCTATTTTAGAGCATTGACTTTATAACACCATTTATCTGTGTGAGGAAATGGGGAGGGTTTTAAAAAGAGGTGTCATTTAAATGAATTGAATAAGTTAATATTTTGATAACATCACGCCAATGGTGTAGTCTATAGTCTTAGTCTCTTGTCTATAGTTTAGTCTATAGTCTAGTCTATAGTCTAGTTTAGTTCATACTCTAGTCCATAGTCTAGTCCATAGTCTAGTCTATAGTCTAGTCTATAGTCTAGTCTATAGTCTAGTCTATAGTCTAGTCTATAGTCTAGTCTATAGTCTAGTCTATAGTCTAGTCTATAGTCTAGTCTATAGTCTATAGTCTATAGTCTATAGTCTATAGTCTATAGTCTATAGTCTATAGTCTATAGTCTATAGTCTATAGTCTATAGTCTATAGTCTATAGTCTAGTCTAGTCTATTGTCTAGTCTATTGTCTAGTCTATAGTCTAGTCTATAGTCTAGTGTATAGAATAGTCTATAGTCTAGTCTATAGTCTAGTCTATAGTCTAGTCTATAGTCTAGTCTATAGTCCAGTCTATAGTCTAGTCTATAGTCTAGTCTATAGAATAGTCTATAGTCTAGTCTATAGTCTAGTCTATAGTCTAGGCTATAGTCTAGTCTATAGTCTAGTCTATAGTCTAGTCTATAGTCTATACTATAGTCTATAGTCTAGTCTATAGTCAAGTTAGTCTTGTATTTAGTCTAATATATAGTCTAGTCTATAGCCAAGTCTACAGTCTAGCCTATAGTGTAGACTATAGTCAAGTTAGTATTGTCTTTAGTCTTATATAGTCTAGTCTATAGCCAGGTCTACAGTCTAGTCTACAGTCAGGTTTATAGTCTGTTCTACAGTCCGCTACTTCACCCACTTTTTTCAACACCCTGTTAACATATCTATAACTATCATTTATTGTTGTTACTAGCAAAATGTTGCATTTTCTACATCTTTGTCTTCTTTTCTTTCAATTCACTCTCTCTCTTTCTTCTGTTCTCCTTTTTCATATGTTTGTGGGAATGTGTGTGTTGGAGCACAGTTATTTTTCTCCTTGTGTCATTTCTAACCTAATTTAGTATTTTTTTTTTCTTAAACAACGTTTATATTGATTGCATTTTTCAAATTGTTGCACGAAAAAAAGCTAAAATTTCACACAAAAATTAAATGTTTTTGTTCACCGTTTTTATTTTGTTCGTATTAAAGCGAAAGTTGTTAAATTGTGCAACCAACAAAAAATGATTGTTCAAATAGATTTTTTTGATATTTAACCATTGGCATTTTGCAAACGTATTGTTTGTTGCACAATCAAAAATTTTATATATATATATATTTTTTTTGTTATAGTTTAGTTAATTAATAGAAAATTGTTGTTACATAAATAAATTAAGGATTTTTATTAGCTGTAACATACCAAAGTCTCTTATGTGCTTTTCCAGTCTATCGTTCTCTTCTTGTGATGATATGCTGGCCAAATGCATGCCATGGTAGCGACAGTATTGTGTGGCCTTAAACCAATTTGCCTAAAAGATAAAAAAGAAAGAAGGAAATAAAAATATAGTTTTAGTTTTGATAAAAGTTTTTATATAATAAAACTAACAAAATTATATAAATAAGTTTTTTTTTGGAAAATTTGTATAACAAAATAAATAAACCATAAAGATAGAAACTGTCTCCGTTTTTTGAGTTTTATTACAACTCAGCTGTTAAATTTTGTTAAAATATTGCTAAATTTTTATAGTGAAAAAATCTAAAATATATTACACTATATTAGCTAGTAACCTATTTTCAATAGTTTAATATGAAGTAATATTTTATATTAGGTTTTCACATAACAAATTCGATAACATTAATAATTTATATTTTATTTTTTGCAACCATTTGCCACTAAAATAAATGTAAAATATTTGCAAAAACTAAAAATATTTTTCGTTTATATTTTATTTCATTTTTATGGAATTTCTGTAAAGTTGTAATAGATTTTACCACAATTTAGAACGTATCAATTAGTGATATGAAAATTGTCAGAATTCAGGTCATACCAAACTGATTTTTGCATTTAAATATTTATTAAAAAATTAAAAATTATTTTAAATGTTGTAGACCTTAAATATTGTATTAGTATGTGTTTATATTATGTATAGGTGCAAATATTTGTTCATACCTGTCAATATTTATTTGATAAATCATATGCTTTAGGTATTTGCAAAAAAAAAATTAACATATTTAATTAACCCTTGCCTAAGTAAATGGGACTTAAAAATATATTCATTTAATTATATATTTTTTTAGAATTTAATTATATTAAGCATATAGTAAATTGCGTAACAAAAGCAAGTTAGACCAGTATCAGTTCAATCTTCTTATATCTTAATAAAGTTATATTCAAAATATATTTTCTGCAGAATTGTCTATTCAAACTATATAACTCTTATCTCTCTTTATCTCATTTGAAAGCAGTCAGATCCGAAGAAAAAGCCTAAACTTTAACTTTTATCACGATACTATCTTATACAATAGCCTAAGTCTGTAAATTAGTTTATATTTCGGACTTTATATTCTAGCCTGAAGTATAAGGTTTAGTCCAAA
The DNA here is from genome assembly GCF_022045245.1 of Lucilia cuprina. NCBI lineage: Eukaryota > Metazoa > Arthropoda > Insecta > Diptera > Calliphoridae > Lucilia > Lucilia cuprina. The sequence continues at coordinate 64,178,860 of NC_060953.1, read as the reverse complement.
AGTCTAATCTTTAGTCTTTATTCCGGACTATAGTCTAACTTGTATTTTGAAATATGGCCAATTTTGGCCTCTTTTTGCATTAGAGTCGAAAAAATACACCTAGACCACTAGAGGTGCTGTTGTGGTCTCTGGTGGCAGTTGAATCCAATTTGCAATTTTTAAGCTCAGATTTGAATTCAATGAACCTTATTTCTCAAAAAAAGTATACATTGAAATCTGCCCCAAAAATTACTTAGAATATGTACTCTACGACCGGTAACTATATACCATCTAAGTTCAGCCTGTTCCATAGTACATAAACAACTCTTTAGTACGAGATCGACTATTTCAAGTTGTGAGAACTGAGTCCGATAAATAGTATTTATTAAAGTGCTAAAAGATTTTTTTCGTTTTTCAAGTAAGAAATAGTGGTGGATCTTCTGAATTCTAATAAGTACCAGATTATCTACATAAATATTGAGTTCGCAATATCTAATCAAAAGAAAGAAAGAGAGAGAGAGAGTGATAGAAACAAAAAGATCAAGATCAACATTGAAAACTCAGTGATCATGAAATCGTATCTTACCAAATAATAAACTTATTATAATTTTTTTTCAAAACTCCAATTAAATCTTCATTTTCATCAGCTGTTCTGAAATGATCCTCTTTACAGTTTGTATGATAGATTTATAAACTCTACAATCAGAAAGATCGAATTTTTGAGTCTAACAGTTCTTTAGGGATGATATATTTAGGAGTAAGTGCATCTTAACATTATTAAGATCAACATTGAAAACTCAGTGATCATGAAATCGTTATCGTACCAAATAATAAATTTATTATTAATTTCATCAGCTGTTCCGAAATGATTCTCTTTACAGTTTGTATAATAGATTTAGAAACTCTACAATCAGAAAGATCGAATCTTTGAGTCTAGCAGATCTTTAGGGATGATATATTCAGGAGTAAGTGCATTTCAACATCATCAAGATCAACATTGAAAACTTAGTGATCTGGAAATCGTATGGTACCAAATAACAAACTTTGCAATTATTTTCAAAATTCCAATTAAATCTTCATTTTCATTAGTTGTTCCGAAATGATCCTCTTTACAGTTTGTATGATAGATCTCTATAAACTCTATAATCAGAAAGATCGAATCTTTGAGTCTAAAAGATCTATAGGTATGATAAGGAGTAAGTGTATCTCTCATTAGCATTGTTCAGTCTGGTCTAAGGTGTAAAGGTCTTAAATGAGAGACGATAAATATGTTACCATTCGTATCAAATACAGTAGAAGTACTGTTTTGTAATAGCGTTATAAAACCAATAAACTACAACACGATCACTAAAAAATAAAGATCATATTATTAACAAGTAGATAAATTCATGTCACAATAATAACTGCAAATAATAATTATTAAATATGTATGATCTGCTAACAAAATATCAATATTGCTTAATAAGTCTTTTTATTCTTTGCATGACATAAATGGGTGTCCAAATGTGTTAATTATATAATTCAACATACAAGAATATTCGTACAATTGCAGACAGCAATTCAAGCGTAATAACTTGATTTGTTTTCCAGCTGGGTTTATTAGTAATTTTTTTGAATTTAACAATTTTTACTAACTTTTTGCTACCAAAAACAAAGTTACAAATTAAATGAATTAAAATATAGATAGGCCATGTATTTTATTTATAGGAGTTTGTCCAAATATCTCTATATATAATTTAAATATTACCTAATTTTTAACGAATTTCGCACAAAATTATATTAATTAAACAACATTTTATAAGTGTTCAAGTACCTAATAATATTTTAAAATATATTTGACAGTTAAGGCATTTAGATTAATTTGTGTTTAATTTTTTACACACCAACAAAAAAAAAAAATTAAAAAAAATATATAAACTGTATAAATTATATGGGAATTTTAAAGCAAACAAAAATGTTTGTAAATAAATTAAAATTTACATATTAATAATAAACAACATAGATTAATAGTTCAAATGCTTTATATATAAATGAAACCAATTTGTTAAAAAGTGTTAAATTTAAAACAAACTAGGTCGCATTATTTGATTTATATATGTACATCTAATATTTAAGAAAAGCGTTTTTAACTTAATTTTAAAAAGTACTATTGATGAAGGTCAGGATTTGATACTTCTATTACTATAAATTTAATCTAAAATTGTAAAATACATTGAAAAATTTGTCTATTGTCTAGTCTATAGTATATTCTATAGTATAGTCTATAGTCTATTCTATAGTCTATTCTATAGTCTAGTCTATAGTCTAGTCTATAGTCTATTCTATAGTCTAGTCTATAGTCTAGTCTATAGTCTAGTCTATAGTCTAGTCTATAGTCTAGTCTATAGTCTAGTCTATAGTCTAGTCTATAGTCTAGTCTATAGTCTAGTCTATAGTCTAGTCTATAGCCTAGTCTATAGTCTAGTCTATAGTCTAGTCTATATTTTAGTCTATAGTTTAATCTAGAGTCCAATCTATAGTCTATCCTATAATCTAGTCTACAATTTAGTCTATGGTCTAGTCTATAGTTCAGCCTATAGATCTAGTCATTTGGACTACATATATTCTACCTTATAATTTAAACAATAATCAAGTCTACAATATTCAGCTTTTCTACATACTAATTAATATTGAAATTACTTCAAAATTCATTAAAACCAAAATTAAAATTTGATTTTCTTCTAAGAAATTTTATTAGAACATGTGTAAAACATAATTGTCTCATTTATGTTTTGACTAAAAGACATTATTACAAATGTTTATCAATGTCAATCATATTCCCATTATAACTTTGCAATTAAACATTGTGTCAACCTTCGTCATGTTTAATGTGGTTTTTCAAAAGAAAATTCTTATAAAAAATCTTTAACTCATATGAATATTAAACACCTTTTCATTTAATTGATGTGGTTTTCCTTTTACACAATTTTGTGTATTAATTTTTCAATCTATTTTGTAATAGTTACATTAGTTTATTTATTCATGTGAAAATTTCATATAATTGCTTCTGCTACTTCTTGAACTTATTTGTTTAGTGTAAATAGTCTCATGTCACACAGTCTTTTAGTTCAACCATTCAATAACTATCTATTCATCATTCTTCTTTAGAACACTATGGTCTGGTAGTTTTCATTCATTAACTTTTGCTTATATAATTCTAACTGATTTCGTATCCTTTGCAGTTTTAAACATCATTGAAATTTGTCTTTTAATTCACTTTTAGTGTTATAAATATTTAAAATCTACTTTATTAAGGTGAAACTCTAATAGATGCTAAGTTGTTGTTGAAAAAAGTTATTTAAAGATTTCATTGAAATTTATTACTAGAATTTTGGTGGAAGTAGAATAAGGAAGAGCTATTACATGTTATAAAACACGTTTTTATAAATCTTATACCATTTTTTAAACTTTTGTTCTTATCTACTTAGAATTTTAAATTCCTCTGTTTCAAGTTCAAGATGATATATTTATCTTTTCTAGTTGGGGTTTGTACTAAACCTAAATATATGTTGACCTTTACATATTTAATTACTTACTTTATTAATAGATTAAAATTGTAATTTATGGTACAGTTTTATAGCTCAAAAACTAAGAGCAAAATATAAAAATACCAACAAATTATATAAAAATAAATTTGCATAAAAACAGATTTACATACCCAGATATAAAGTAGCAACAACTGCAGCAATAACAACACCAGTATAGTTTTTATTTAATGCATTTTTTAATAATTCAATATCAAGGTAATGGTAACAAAACAACAAATATTTACCATTTACAATACGTGTTAATCGAATATTTAAAATTTATTTAATAGAAACAGGTAATAAATGTAATATTTATCGAGTTGCAGTCGAATTTTACATGAGCTGTATTTTAAAAAGGTACAATAACTGTAGGAATAGGAATCTAATGCATTCATATGAACAGTTACAGATAACAACACATTGGCAATAATGCAATGTGTAAGAAAAAAGTTATATATTTAATAATTCTCAAATAGTTTACGTAATGAGATTCGGTTGATAGGAGGGTGTATATTTTTATCTAATCCCTTTGAAAAATGAAAAAAACTATTCACTGAAAGTATTATTTTTCAATGTTTAGAAATTCAGTTTCCTCGAAGTAATTCCAATCAGTGTTATTGAAGAATCAACATCAGTTCCATCTAAGTTCGACAAATGTATGACAGTGGTCAAAAAGTGCTCCAAAATTTCATTGTCCTCATCACATGATCTAAATTTGTTTACCGACTAACTAACTAACTAACTAGTCTATAGTCTAGTCTATAGTCTAGTCTATAGTCTAGTCTATAGTCTAGTCTATAGTCTAGTCTATAGTCTAGTCTATAGTCTAGTCTATAGTCTAGTCTATAGTCTAGTCTATAGTCTAGTCTATAGTCTAGTCTATAGTCTAGTCTATAGTCTAGTCTATAGTCTAGTCTATAGTCTAGTCTATAGTCTAGTCTATAGTCTAGTCTATAGTCTAGTCTGTAGTCTAGTCTATTTTTTAGTCTATAGTTTAGTCTTTAGTCTAGTCATTAGCCTAGTTTATAGTACAGTCTATAGTCCAGTCTTTAGTATAGTCTATAGTCTAGTCTATAGTCTAGTCAATAGTCAAGTCTATAGTTTAGTATGTAGTCTAATACCAAGTTCACATGAGCAGTTCAATTATTAAATTCAACGTCTGAATGACAATAGCAAATTAACTCGTCATTCAGTAAGTAATTTGTGTTGAATGAGGAATGAGAGCATGAATGACCAATTAGTGCACTATGTAAACGGGGTATAACTCTTTAAAACATTTGTTAACTACTTAATTTACTAAATTAGCTGCAAAATTTTACTTATTTTAAAAAATCCTAAAACAAAAACTGCCTTTGGCTTTTAGACCAACCTTGATCTTATACCTTAAAATGCACTTTTGCATATATTAATGATTATATCTTAAATATTTTTCCAATTAAGTGAAATTAGTTTCATCAAGATCATTAAGTCCTACTTTAAAACCCAAAAAATCTCTAAATTAAAAAACATAGCGTGCTTGAAACAAAGAAATATTTATTTAAACATAAAAACTAACTTTTATTACAGATTCAATGACCCTTAAAATATAAAACAAATTCAGTACATATAAATTAAAGAAAAAACACCTTGTGCTGGCTTAGTATAGGGTGTTTTTTCTTCCTATACTAAAGGTGTTAAAACTAATTCATTCAATTAAACATATTAAAATTCAACTTTTTTAAATTTTTGACTTTTTTCGCTTCATTTTGGCTGTTTTACAAAAAGTTTTATTTTGTATACAATACTTTGAAAAACAAGTTCAGACTGAATTAAAACACTATGGCACTTTTGTGATTTTAGTTTAAACATAAAAATTCAGTTTAAATTTGTTGTCTGTTTTTTGTAGCGCGAGTATTAGTTGAGTTTTGAAATAAAACCTAACAAACCGCCAATAAATTATGGTCAATGAAACTAATAAACCGCTTTTTTCTCTCTAAAATACTAGTTGTTTTGGTATCAAATTGATAAAACAAAAAAAAAATAGATATTAGAGATACCTGTACGTGTACATTACCGTAATCTAATTTAATAGGGTGGTACTTTTTTGTTTTAGGGTTAGAATATTTTCAGGTCATCTATGAAAGTCCTCCACTATTCTCATTCATTTATTTTATCATATCCCTCATTTTAATCAAGTACATAAAGTCGTGATATGCAGATCGCTGTGCTAAAGTTATCAGGACCCTCGTTTAAATTGGCCTATTTTACGAAAAACATTCTCTCCCTGTATTTTTACAGCCCACAATTGAACTTATAAGATCTCCTTTATCGAGCTCGATGTGAACAAACTTATGGTCAGGAAAAAATGGACGCATTAGTAATAGAGGGTGTGTAATCTTATGTATGAGGTTATCGAGTTATTTCGGAAGCCTTTTAGCCCACTGTGATACCATTAAACCATCCATCATTCCTTATGTTGGTCTCCGTCTCCAGCCAGTATTTTCAATAAAACCTATCATGTTTAATAGTGAGGCATCTCAGAGACAGTCCATATCATTGAATTGTGAACACATTTCGACTTAATAACATTGGAGTCTTGATTCATGCAAGACTGTCCAAGTATATAACATATATACTTGTTATGTATAGTTGAATTTTTTAAGATTCGGTTCCCAGATTCTTCTTGCGGCTGTATCGATGTAAATTGAGATCACGTTATTCCCTGGAATAGTATTTACGGCCCAATAATCCTTTGTCTGTATTCTGGTCTTGAAATTCAGTGTAGCTTTCTTCTATTGGATGCTTCCATCAACAATGGGGTCATGCTTCAGCCTGTTCGATTGTTTAAGTTGTTGAGCAGATTTAGTAGAAATGCATTTGATGTATATAACGTCTTCTCTAGACTAGCCTGAGAGGTTCTTCTAATACAGCTAGTGAATGCAAGACATGCTAAAATGTACTTTGCACCTTGTTTAGATTGCATCTCCCATGTACATATGGGAGATGCCACGCCTACAATTGCTTGGAGTCGATTTAAGAAGCCACTATGTTTGTGACAAGTCTTCCCTTGCACCTATTATTTTGACAATATTTAACACACTTCATACAAAGTAAACAATTTTTATATCAGGAGAACTAGAACAGATTCTTCAAAGTTTGTACCATTAATTTGCAATACACATGTAGTATACCTATGATGAAAACGGGACCTAGCGGGTGAATAAAACAAAAGAACTTTACTGTCTATGTGAGTATAAGTATGTCGACTGATGGATCCAATAGTAATATTGCACTCTAAGTATAAATCTTTTTTTCTAATGCTAAATTACTCATGTTTTTTTATTTAAATTAGAAATTTCGAATTAGGAGTTCGCAAATAAAACATAAATCAATCTGTTAAATAATTAATTAAAAAATTTTCAATAACTTTTTACTATAACATACCATCACAAAACTTAAATATTAACTAATTAATTAAACAAGCATAAAAAACATATTATTCAAAACTGCATATAGCAACAGCAACAATAAAACTCATAGCAGGTGAAGACTAACTTAAAAATATTCGAACATCACAATAAGAAACAACGCCTTTATTACGAAGTTGATTCAAGTTGTCTGTGGACAATAACATTTTAATTGGAATTTTATTATTGTTTCTGCTTTGTGTTCAAAAAAGTTTTTTTTCCAAATTTTTAACAAAAAAAAATACAACATTTCAGAATATATCAGTAGTAGCACAACAAAATGACAAACAATGGCTAGAAACCAGAAAATATTGCATACAAATAGTTAAAAAAAGGCAAAAAAAATTGATTTTTTTTTCTCAAAACAAGAAAATTTTTACTACAAGATATCAAGAGACAAACGCGTTTAAAAATGTGACCATGAACTTAGATTTAGATCGTTTAATGCAGCCAGTCGCCCAATGAATGATAAAAATTTTAACAGGTTTTAAAGAAAACAAAATCTATTTTATTATTGACATTATAGAAGAAGAAGAAAATCTAGTTTTGTTGACATTTTTTGCATAAATTTTAATATAAAATCAAGGAACATATAAATATTAGATTCTAAGTCAAGAAAAATAACACTAGACTATATAAATTCCTATTTGTTTATCTAAAAAGAATTTCATATAAATTAAAAAAAAAATGTTTTGTTTGAGTAATTTTAAATTATTTAAATTTATGTTTAATCAGTTTCACTAGCAAGCCCACAAACCAACTATTTAAGTTTGAATATTAACACTCGTATTCATAAAGATACAATAAACCATTAATATGTTTATTAAACGTTTATGAATTCGTTCGACTAAAATGTGTTTCCCACAAGCAAACCAACTTGCAGCGTAAAACAAAATATTGCATCTTTAAAGTTCAATTATTTAAATTAAAATCTAGTTGTTGGTTCGAGATCTCAAATACTAACTGCTGCAGTTATTGCTATTGCTGCTGTTGTTACTTGGTTATATTATTTGAAAAAAAAAATTATTAAATTTGGTTCTCTTGATTTCAGTAAACATTTTGTGGGAAGGGTGTGTGTTGGATTGGAATATCAATTAATGTAAAACATGTTGTTTGTATATTTCACTTCATCTTTTCTGTGTTTTTTTGTCTTATTTCAAATAATGGAATGTTGCTTACCTTGAAGAAGATACCAAGATAATAACGTTTTTCGCCCAGCTTTAAGAGTGGCATTGTCCATTTGTTCATGTACTGCATTTCATCTACACAATTTGGACAGTCTGTAAAATTGTAAAAAAAAAGAGAAAAAATAAATTTAAATAAATATTTAATAAATTAGTTAAATAATGTTATCGGTTTAAAATGATTTCAGCTAAAGCAGCTTTTGTTTAAACGTGCTAATACATACACAGATACACTTTACAATTTATAAATAAACCACAAAATTAATAACTGCTTCGAAAAATTACCCACTCAATAAAATTTTAAAATAATTAGTATAACGGAACCAAAAATTGTATTAATAAAACATAAATAATCTATAATGAAAAAAAAATTTTTCTTATAGATTTTTCGATCGTGTAATTTTGTTTTCATTGTAGACAATTCAAAAAGTACATAGAGGGAAACGAAATATAAACGCCTGGTACGAAATCGACACTAAAGTGTTTATAATTTTTTAATAACATTCGTTATCAAAGTATATACGACATATGTATGACAGTACTATGTTATGTTGACAATGCAAACATGCAACAATTCGTTATCGAAATCTAAATTTTATACACATCCGTTGTCTAAATGTTAACAAACGTGGAAAAACTATTGCCAATAGGGTTCTATAAATCGACTTTCGAATAATTGAACAATTGACTTTTTGTCGAATAAAGTCGAAAAGTCGAAGTCGACTATTTTGTTTCAAAAAAGTCGATAACTAGACTATCGTCTGTGAAAATAGTCGAAAAGTCGACTTTGGAAATAAAAGTCGAAAAGTCAAAAATAGTCGAAAAGTCTGAAAATTTCGAAAAAAAAGTCCAAAAGTCGGAAAAGGTCAAAAATAGTCGAATATTCGAAAAAAAACGAAAATAGTTAAAAAGTCGAAAATAGTCGAAAAGTCGGAAAAAGTTAAAATTAGTCTAAAAGTCGGAAAAAGTCAAAAATAGTCTAAAAGTCGGAAATAGTAGAATAAAGTCGGAAAAAGTCTAAAATAGTCGAAAAAAGACAAAAATAGTCGAAAATAGTTGAAAATCGAAAAAAGGTGGAAAAAGTCCAAAATCGTCTACAAGTCTTAAATACTCGAAAATAGTCGAAAAAAGTCGGAAAGTCGAAAAAAGTCCGAAAGTCGAAAAAAGTCGAAAAGTCAAAAATAGTCGAAAAGTGTACTATTCACAAAATACTAAAAGTCTAAAAGTCGACTTTTAACTAACTGAAAAAAGTTGAAAAAGTCGAAAAATCGACTTGGCATAAAATGCAAAATGTTGAAGAGTCGAAAAGTCGACTTTTAACTAAATGCAAAAAGTCGAAAACTCTTTTACTTACTTTTACCTAAATGCAAAAAGTCGACTTTTCGTTTCAACTATAGAACTCTAATTGCCAACAGATTGTTTATGAATAGTAAACTTATCACCAAATTTAGATGTCGACAACGAATTGTTGCAATTTTGACAACGTTGCGTTGTATCGTTTTTCACTATTTATCCAAAAATATACGTTTGCAAGATTTAAAGTTTTTTTATCACAGTAGTTATTTCATACATTACTTGGTAATGAGTTTTCCTTATCAGTAAATTAGTTAGTGTTTCTAACCGTAGTCGATTTTGGAAGTTTTTTCAAGAAATTTTTATATTTACATTTGTGTGTACACCATTCCAGATGGAATAATAAAACTATTTTTTAATGGGGCATTGAGTAACAGAAGAGAATAGAATAGAATAGAAAACACAAAAATTAACTGTTAAACCAGTTTTAAATCCGGAAAAGTCGGGTGAGCAGATTTGTAACTAGTTATTTTTTGGTCATCGACGAATAAAAATAAGTAGTTATTCATCCAAAAAGTAACTACTCTAATATTACTTGCCTACTTGCCGGGTATGCAAAGATTTTGCTGGGTATCTCTTCAAAAATTGAAACAAATAAGTTTTATACTTGATACTTCTGATTTTTGTAATGATCGGTCTTTATTTGACGCCTTTTTAAAAAATGTCTTAAACGTCCAGAATTTGACTTTTAACCATTAGCATAGCAATAAAATTGTTCATAACGAACTGTTACATAAAATTCTTTCTCCATTTGCAAATTTAATAAGGATCGGCCCATGTTTAACCCCATATTAAACCTGCTTTAGAAAATAATTTGTTCATAAATAATGTTCTAAATACTTTAGAGATACGGAAAAATTCAGAATAAAAGCTTTTTTATGAAAAATAAATGATTTTGAAAATAATTTTTAAAATATACTCATGGTATATGGTATTATATGGTATCTATGCCCGACTAGGCTTTCTTACTTATTTTCTCAGAAGAATTAAGTTAGACCATTATATGCCAAAGTTATGCATACAAATATGTACACATGTTAATAATGTATCAGGAATCCTTATTCAGGATAGTTGAATGAACTGAACTTAAGTACTTTTTGAGTTTCAAACGTCTTTTTAATACTAAATATTTTTTATTATCTAATTTGCAAATTTTATATTTCATGTAGGAGTAAAAACTTGACATTTATTTTTTTACGTAATAAAATTATAAATTATTTTTCAAGATCGAAAGAATTTTGTTAAAAATCTGGTTTGTTTTTTTAAAGAATTATATAATTTAAAACAAAAAATTTTTTAAGACAAAGATATATTTTTTTATTAAGAATATATATCCTTAATTTTGTTAAGAAGATTAGTAAAATGGTTTTTATTTTACTTTTAAAAAGTATTACACCAGCAATTACCAAAAAAAAAACCCAAGATTATACTACAAACATGAATATGATGATTTTGGTACTTTGACGTCATTTATTCTACGAAAAAAGAATATATGATTATTAATTTTATTTAAATAAATTAAAAACTTGATTTATAAAAAGTACATACATATGTATAAAATATTTCAAGTTATTTGCAAAAAAAAAAAATAACATTTTATTAGTTGGTTTATAAAACATATTTTTTTATAATACAAATAATTTATAGCTTTACTTTAAATCACAATGAAATATTGAACACTTAGAGAATGAAATCATCACTACAGTATACAGAAGCCGGTAACTACTACTTTTTAAATAAAAAGTATTGCTATTTGCAAAAGTAATCAAATTAAAAAAAAAATATTTTTGAAAAAAAAAAATACTTACTTTGAAAAACTCACATTTTGATTTAAGTTCTTTTTGATGCTATGTTCACATGTATCAAATATTTGATTAAAAGCACGTAAGCACTACTTTTTTTGTAAATATTTGTTTGATGTAATATTAGTTTTCTAAAGCCAACTATATATTTATATATAAACAAAAGATAATAATGCTTTAAAGTGATAATTTTTTTTTTTTTTTTTTTTTTTTGTCAAATATTGTTTTGGTGTGAACATAGCAAAGTTATAGAAGTAAAGACCCAAACGTAAGATAAAGTTCTTTAAATACTAAAACTCTGATGTAACTATTTTTTATAATATAAACAATTTAAAATAGAGCTTATAAGATAAAAGCTTAACTTTTTAGTAGATTTAAATAATGTTTTAAAATTTTATTTATATTTTTTTCTTAATTTGCCATTTACTTTCATAATTTTAAGTTTGTGTTTTTTTTTATTATTAAATAAATCAAAATTTTAAAATACTGGTTTTATATAACAAACTTACTTTTTTTAATTTAAACAACTTTTATATATATAAATATATAAAAAAAGAGAAATAAACCTGTAGTACTAATTAAATTAGCAGTTATTAAAAATATAAAAAGAAACCAAATTTCATAATTCTTAATAAAAAGGAAACTAATTACAATTTTTGAAATTAGTTTATGAATAAAAATTAAAAAAAGAAATAATTTTTTTTATTTTAACACTAAGTTACCGGTTTCTATAAAAACAAATTTTGTAAATTTTTTTCAGGCAACTATTTTGATTTCAAAATTAAGTGTTTATTGCAATTGTCATTTGTAACTCTGGTATTTAATGATTAAATGCAGTTTATATTTTTGTGATTGCATTAAACACTGTGACATGTTATAATGGTTACCATGTTGAAACGGAATGCGTGTTAGATTTCTTAATAGGTGATTTTAATGGCAAACAATTTAACAAACATGTAATTACATTGATTTCTATCATAAAAACACTTTAAAATCGTTAACAAATACTTAAGAAATAAATAACTTAACTTGTGATACCATTGTTTAAATATGTTTGATAAAAAATATAATTTCTAACAAAATAAAAACATTTAAACCGTATTTAGTTATGTTATTTTCAGTTATTACACTTAGAGAAAAACTTTCGTTTTATGGAAATAATGAAAAATTTCATTAACATTGTATTAATGCAGAATGTTTCATTAGTAATATGAAAACACATCATTAATGTAATGAATTTTTTGTTTCCTTTAAATTTTTATAATCCTTAAGGTTAAATTGATATCGTGAAATTGCTGTAAAAGTTGATTTTGTTTGCAATTGTTTACAAAATTCCATTAAAAAATCCCAACGAAAAAAGTGAAAATATTTCATGTAAAATGTGTCAGAGGTTGTCGCAAAATTTTGCTCATAACTGCGTTATTTATTGACGGATTTTGCTGAATTTAAATAGCAAACGTCTGGAAAGTATGTCTGACAGAATTATTGATAATTTGGATACCGAAGATATCTAGAGTCTTTAGAAAAATTGATTTCATCACACAGACGGACATGGCTTATTCGACTCTGCTATCTATTAGGATCCAGAATATATGTATATACTTTACAGGCTAGCAACCTTTTCACGCAGGTAAAGGGTATAAAAATCATTTCATTTTTATCACCAAAAAATGTAAATTCATAATTTATCAATGCAATGGAACGCAAAATACTCCAAAAAATTGGGTAATGAAACATTTCATTCTAAACATGAAATTCATCATTGTATTAATGAATTTTTTTATATTTCTCATTATGAATGCACACTTTTCGTACAAGAATAATATTATATTATTCTTGTATTCCAATCCTATCGCTTGTCTCCGTATTTTGACAATGTTTGACAATTTTAGTACATTGATTTTTTAAGTCTGAACCCTGTTTCCTAAAAATTTTGGATTTGTCAGATAAGCAAATTTAGCTAGATTGTTTCAGATTTAAATGGGAAGTTTTATAGAACTACGATCAATATTCTGATGTAGTATACTGTTTCAACTTTTTTGGATTAACGTCCATTTTCACCACCTCCAGTTATCGTTTAATCGGTAATTTTTGGGTTAAAAGTGCTAAATTATTTTCGATGTTTTAACTAACCTATGAATAATAGACAAGTCTATACTAATCTATAGACTAGACTTTTAAATAATTTATGAGCTAGTTAAAGACAACGTTATTGAATACTTTAGGCACAAGTCTAAGGAATAGGGTACGAATTAGTCCATTTACTACTCTATGAACTAATCTATTTAAGCTCTTTGTTTACTATACCCTATAATAGTCTGTTGTCTACCTAATATTTTAGTCCAAAAACTAGTCAATTGACTCTATTTGGACTAGTCCATCGATTTTTCTATGACCTAGTATATAGTCTATGAACTAATATTCGTATAAGTCATTCAAGTGTTTTGAAGTTTAGCCTTTGAAATTAAATTTATAAACCCACAGGGCGGGTCCATAAATATCTAAAGTAGAGCCTTCATTGGCTCTGGCTATAAGCATAAAACCAGACAAAGTTTGGACAAATAATTGCATAGAAAGTCTAATAAATCGAAACAGATAACTTTAAACTGTTCACATTCCTACGTTAAGTATCCCAGACTTGTCCTGGGTAAGTTTAGAAGGTTCAAATTTAAAATATTGTATAAATTTAGCCTTTTTCTGGAAAATATCTCAATGTTTATGAAATTTTTTCATTGGAATATATCCATCACCATTACCTCAGAAGGCCAACAGTATTTTGGCGTTTTTGGGACTAAAGTAAAAGAATATAAAAAGTATTCTATATTATCACCTTTATCGATAATATAAGTAAAATGTTTGTTCTCTTGATTTTCCTTGAAGAGAAAATTGCTACCGTAAACTTGCTGTGAACAATTCATTCACAATAGTTGTATGCAACTACATCAACAAATTTTAAAACAAGGAAAATTTTTTTCACTTCAAAAAGTTAGTAAACGATAAGAGTGAAAAGGGAACTTGTTTTAAGATTTTAAAAAGTATGTGATAAATGTTTTATTAACTTTAGTATAATTTATCAAAAGTTTTTTTATAACAAAAAATGTCCCGTACAAAGTAAAGAAGGGCTTTCAAATTTTCAATATCAAGATGTGTCCGCTGATAGGTATTTGCCATACAATATATGTAGGTGTTTAACAACTTTTACCCTTCACTCTACACCTAAAAGCAGTTGTCAAGCCTATTATGAATTTTTGTTTTTTTTTTTATTTTTTATAAATGTATTAAAACCTCTAAAATAACATTAGTTTAAAAGGCAGTTAGTAAATAACTTTTTATATTTAAAAAAAAAAACAATCTTCAAAGTATTCAATCAAAAAAACACTTTGACACATGACCTTGTAAAGCAAACGACCAAAGAAGTTAAAAAACAAAATTTGATTAATTGCAGTCATTATGAGCGATTGGCGTAACAAAAATATTTAATTACGTTTATTTTTTCACATTATTTAATATTTCAAAATGTTCTTAGTTTTGCGTTTTTTTTACACAATTACACATTAAAGAATATGAAGGTTAATATTAAATATTTTATTTTTAAATATGAGTTTTTTGTTCTTCTTCAATACATTTTATGCATAAGAAAATAGAAATAACAAAAATTTGACAAAATATTTCCTTATTGCTTAAGAACAAGCTTTAAAGTGTATGTTTTTTTTGGGAGAAAAAAGAACTAAGAATTCTTGAAATAAAATTTTTATTTGAGAATTTTTAGCAAAATTCTTTTTATAGTTGCAGTTTCCGCAACATGATTTGTGTTTTGAGGAAATGTTGCTTATAAAATAAGTTTAAAGGAAGTATGTAGAGGGATAAGATTCTTTATAGAAGTTTTTCAAGACTAAAGTGTAAAAGATAGAATTTGATTTTGAACGAAAACTGTAGTTGCACATAAATAATGTTGTCTGCTGCATAAATTTAAACAGATGAAATCAGTGATTGGCTCCCATAACAAACAGGTACCGAATATTACTGCTACTTACATACACATGCATCTCTATACAGATTTTCAAATAACAAAAAGTTGATTTTTATAGTTATACTAAAAGTCTAACAAAATATCTCCTCCTGCCTGTCACTGACTCCAGTTGATCTGAAATAATGTTTCAGTTACAATTTATCAATTTATCCACTACTTCGCTTAATTGCGTGTTGACATATTTTAAAATAAATACGTTTCATAAGAAATAACTTAATTTATATGAAATATACAATTAAATGACATTAAGTAGTTTTAAGTATATAATTAAGAGAGTATTTAAGTAATGTATAAACAATTTATTTTATTAAATCATTACACTTTTAATTAATTCAAAGTTTAATAGAATTAAAACTCAACATTAAATTGTTACTTTAAATGTGCATATTTTGTAATATGAATTTCAATACTACTACTATATGATTTAGATCATAAATTGCTGTTATTAAACAGTAAAGGAAAATGTGTTAAAATTTAAAAGATTAAACAAAATGTATTATTAACACTTTTAATATTTTTACAATATTATTAAGAATGTTAAAGATATCGCAAAATTAGGGTGTCCCATGCGCTACTTTTTGTAGGAAGGATTTATATCTATCAAATTCAAATAAATACATCTAGGCATTTATTAGGACAACCACAGTTGTAATTTTGAAAACGCAAACGTTGTCATTTCGATTATACACGGTGTCATTTTGGTAATGCATCGTTGTGATTTCGACAACGCATTGTTTTTATGTTTAATATTAAAGAATGTTACAATTTAATGAACGAACAAGTTGAAAAGTATAGCCGGGCATGGCTGACCATATGATACCCTACACCATTGAGTATGTTAAAAATGTGGATTATTTTTTTTAATAAAGCATTTAAGTTATTTCCGAAATGTATTAACAATTTGTTAAGAAGAAATGATTTTCTAAAAGATGGGATATATGGAGGCAAAAGGGTAAATTCGTTTACATTAGAGTTATGTATGCTGTATTTCATCGTTATACTAGTGTTTATAAGTGAATTGTTGACCTTCAAGGGGAATTTGTATGGGAGCTAGGGTCAAATAAATTCCGATAATTATGAAAATCGGTAGTATTATTAAGACCTATATAAAACGAAGTTTTTCCGATATACTACAAAATTTAACATAATTTTAAACTCAAAAGCCATTTCCGGGGAGTAGGGTTGTATGGGGCTAGGTGAAATATTGAACGATTTTAATCATTTTTCAAGTGGGCTCCGGTAGGTCTTGAAAATTTCGACCTGTACCTTGCGCACAAGATTTACATGGACAGCCATCCGGACAGACGGACATGGCTTAATCGACTCAGAAAGTAATCCCAGTCGATCGGTATACTTTAAGGTAGGTATAAGACCAATATTTTTGTGTGTTACAAACATCAGTAGAAACTTATAATATATTATAAGTTGAAAAGTTATAAAGTGCAAAAAAGGTACCAAAATCACTTTTGTTATAAAAATTCAACCCTTAAAAGTACCAGACAACCATATATAAGTTTTCTGGTATCCCTAAGATTTAATATAAAAAAACAGTTTTATACGTTTCTTGTTCCAAATATGAAATAAATAATATTAATATTAAGTTATCTTTTGTTAAGGTTACTTACATTACACAATCAGAACTCATTTTATTCCATTACATTTTTAGTAAAACATTATGAAAAAGGGCGTAGCAATCCAATAATATCAAATAACAACGAGTCAAGACGTTAATTGTATTTGATTTAGCTGATCTTCTCTGTTTTGCCTAAAATGGGCGTTTAAAAGAGGCGGGTCATCAAAACAGGTTGTAAGTTCAAGTTTCGTTAAAATCGATACTGTATTTTGTCTGTCATACAGACAATATTATATAAGTTTAAATAGTTTACAAAAAAATGGACATAAACTATTGTGTCAAACCACATCTAATATTTCTAAATCCATTTAAAGAATACATGTCAAATTTTCGGTAAATCGGTTTGGCAAATTTTGTTATAAATGAAATTTATAAGGTTGGTTCAAAGGTTAAACTATAAAATGTTTGAAATTTATCATAAAAAAATATGAATAAATAGTTTTTATAATTGTGTAACTTTTGAGAAATCGTCTTATCATTAAAAAGTTAAAATCTCTATTAGTTATTCAGTTTTTTTAACGACATAACATAAAATAATATTTTAAGTTTATTTTTACTAAAAATAAAAATTTAACAAATTTTTGAAATTAAGAATTATTTGCTTGATTCTTACTGGATTCTCAAATGAGTTCTAGTTAGACAACTAAAGTTTTTCAAGACAAGTAAATTTTTTAACACGTTTTCCTGAAATTCATAATTTTTAGGAGAATTTCTGAAACAGAATTTAAAACGTTGTATTTGTTAACTTGTTTTATTGTTTTGAATATTAGTACCGATTTTAAGAATCTGATGGCTTTCATTTTAGAGTTACACTTTTACATACATTTTCCTATTATACCGCTTTAATAAATTTCCATTTTAAAGGTAGACGACCTTGCATTGTAATCAAAAAGATCAAACAACTGCAAAATTCACAATTTAAAATCACCATCATTTCCCATCAATTTAAGCGTATAATCGTTGGCAAATAAAATTCACATTTAATCTTCACAGACAATTAATTCATATAAAAATGATAAATTAGATTAATTTTCCCGCCATTACAAAAAAAAAAAAAGTAAAACATTTGTGGAAGTCATGCTCGTCATAATATCGCAACATAAGATCTCGATGTGTCAGGGCCAACAACAAAAACACAAACATGTTGCAAGCGAAAAATGTTTTTGTACCATGTATGGAATGGTTGTAGTGAATCTTACCTGTTGTTGCTATTTGTTTTGGTGTTGCCGCATTTGCTTCCATCATCAGCCATTGCAAAGCTATTATCACAGTTATTAAGAAATATTTTTGCATTTTGTTTGGATTTTAGTTTGTTTTTTTTTTTAATAGAAAATCTAAAAATTTTGTAAAATTTATGCCAAAAGAAGAAGAAATTTATTAAAAACACAACACTTTTACTTTTTGTTAAATAAATTTTAGTTATTTTTTTTCTGGGAGATTATTTAATTAATAGCTGTAATAGCAGTCGCTGCAGGGTTTTTTTTGATAATTTGTAAAAAAACAAAATTTAATCAATGAATATTTATAAGAGTCATTTTATTATTACAACAACAATGTAATATTTATGTATTTTTTTCTTCTTTCTTGTTCAAAAATATTTATGCATAACTGATTTATACGGAAATAAAATAAAAAAATATTCAATTTTTTTTTCTCCGTTGTATCATAAATTTTTGATGTTGCAACAAAAATAAAAGTGAAACCAGCAGCAGACGCCGAAGATATAAAGAAAATATTTGTATTTAAAATTAAAATGAATAAATTTGATCGATAATTCGTTTGATCGTTAGTTAGTTGGTTGTTTGGTTTGTTGGTTGGTTGTCTGATTAATTATGAATATTTTCGTATTAATATTTTAAAACGAGATCGAAAGTTTTTCTTTTTTATAAATTTTTGTATTTATTTGATTTCTTTCTTTCAACAACACTATGAATTAAAATTGAAAAAAAAAACAGATACACAAATCTCGTATGGAGGATTTTGCGCATGTGCGCCTAAACTGACCGTCAACGAAGAACTAAACACAATTATTAAGTCTCCGTCAAGACACCTCACACTCAAACTCTCAAGTTAAGAAATATGGCTGGTTTTAAGACCAGTCTGCCGGTCTAGCTGGCTTACTCTTCATGGATCATTAAACAGCATCTTAAGGTTTAGTTTTTGTATTCATTTTAATGAAATTTAAATTAACTGCCACCTAGCTAGTCAGCATTTTTAATACCGCACCACTGTTATCACACCTTAGCAGTGAGTAGAGTGGTAAGTTTGTTTAAAAAAACTCTTTTTTTCGCAGAGCATTAAACTAAGACTCTTTTAATCTGCTCTTGTATGTTAGAGAGAGAGCGAGAGCTTTTTCTGTTCAATAATTTCCACATAAAGATACTAGTTGCAAACTCAAAACAATTGAAGTAACTTGGCTCTTTGTATTGCAGTAATCAACCAGATCAACTGGTTATTGTTATTCCTCTTAATGAGGAATATAAGTATCTTTGTCAGCCAAAAACCCAAAATATCATATTCAAGAAGCCATCAAACACTGTTACACTTGTATAGGTTCCACTAATGGTCACTTTTAATTTAAATCATTAAACACTTATCCCTCTCCCAATAGGCAAAGTTTTAAACTGAATAATCTTGTTTATGACTCAAACTATTTTCAAAATAATTTAAAGTCGAGCAATTAAATTAAACAAATTTTTGGAAGTTATTTTTTTGTGTTGAAAGATGTTGGTGGTTTAAAAGTGGATTTTCCACTATTGTTTTAAAATTGTTTTTAGAGTTAATAAAAATTTACTTTATTGACTCACCCAAGAGTATTTTTAAATTCAAAACATTTCATTTCATGAATATTCCTTAAACCTGTATAACTAACGGTGAATTATTTTGAAAATAATCTTCACTGGAGTCAAGACTATATTGTTTACTAAAATTATTAACTATATGGGAGTTTAACTAGATTAAATTGCAGTCTAGGGCCTTGATAACAGTCGAGACTAAACACTTAAGATAAGTCTATAGTCCAGACTATTGAGTCCTTTATAGTTCAGACCATAGAACAGTCTAAAAGAGTCGTCTATCGTCTAGATTATAGAGAAGTCTGTACTCTAGAATCGTCACACTACACAGTCGTATATTTTTTTCACACTATAGAGAGGTCTTTATTCTTAATAGTCAAGACTATAGAATCTTATATAGCCCAGACTAAGGAGTCGTCTATAGTCCAGACAGTCAATAATTCAGACTCCATAATCCAGGCAATAGGGACATTTTTAGTCCAGACTTTAGAGTTATCTACAGACTAGGCTATTGACTTGTTTATATTCCAGACTATAGGGTCATCTATTCTCCGGCCCATAGAGTTGTCTATAGTCCAGACTATAGAGTCGTTTATAATCCAGACTATAAAGTTGTCTATAGTCCAGACAATGTAGTCGTCTATGGTTCAGACTAAAGCAACATCTATAGTTTCGAATCGTCTCTATAGAGTCATCTATAGTTCAGACTATATAATCGTCTATAATCCTGACGATAGAGTCGTCTATCATTCAGACTATAAAGTTGTCTATAGTGCAGACAATGTAGTCGTCTATGGTCCAGACTTAAGAATCGTCTATAGTTTAGAATCATCTCTATGGAATCGTTTACAGTTCAGACGTTGTCTACAGTCCAAGCTATATAGTAGTCTATAATATAGACTGTATAGTTGCTTAAAGTCCAGACTATAGAGTTGTCTATAGTCTATATTTTTGACCTGTTTATAATCCAGACTATAGTGTAATCTATACTCCAGCCTTAGAGTCGTCTATAGTCTAAACTACAGAGCCGTCTATAGTTCAGACTATAGTACAGACTATAGGGAAGTCTATAGTCCATATTATAGAGTCGTCTATAGACGAGGCTATAAAGTCGTGTATAGACCAGAGATTAGATTCGTCTGTAGTCCAGGCTATTGAGTCGTCTATAGTCGTGACTAGTAAGTCATATATAGCCCAGCCTATACTCCAGGCTATAGTGCCATGTGTACTCCGGACTATAGAATAGACTAGACTATAGAGTTTTCTATAGTTCAGACTATTGAGTCGTCTATAGTCCATATTATTGAGTCGTTTATCTTCCAGATCGAAGTCCTCAACTTGGCCTCCGATAGGAAAGTGGTTAGTGTTCTAGTCTGGTAGACCGGAGGTAGTGGGTTCGACTCCCACCTAAGGCCCTTGGCCACACAACATTTGCCTTTTTCAGATTTTGTATATATTTACCCAGACTATAAATTACTTTAGACCGTCATATGAGTACGAGGTGCAACCAACACTAACTTTTTTAAGATGTTTTTGCATGGGTTCGTTCATGATGCATACAAACACTTACTGTCTGACAAGTCAGTCAATATTTTCAAAAAACAACTCAAAAATCTACAACTTGTTTTTTCAAAATTTTAAAGCTGTTGTAGTTATTGTTTCTTTAAGCATTCTGTGATAGGCTCATATTACTTGTTATCTTGTCAAAAATCTTTAGTCGTCCATTGGTCTAAATAATTTTGAAATATGTTTGCTTTTCTTTTTTTATGTTTATTTGATTGATTTTATTTTTAATAAATATTTTTGTTTGATTTTATTTGATTATGCAAAGTAAGTGTTTTTAATTATTTTTTTCTAATATTTTTATGATAGGTATTTTTAACAAATTCATGTTTATTTTAAACAAAATCAATAGTTATTATTTATCTACAAACAAACATTCATTATTTAACATACAAATTAAATAAAATTTGGCAATAAATTTTTTAGACAAATATTTAAATGACTTCATGACTTAAAGTCGAGTATTTGTGTAGTTTGGTAAAAATAAATTAAACAGAAAATAAATTGAAAAATAATTTGAAAATATTTAAATATAAATTGAACTTTAGTAAAATACAAAATTTTAAAAGTTTGTACTATTTACATTACATTACATTTTTGATTACATAATTATGACTTTCCCTGACTTTCTTTTGATTACTGCTGAAATATATGCAATTCTTTAACAGTTCTACAGCTATAAAGCACTAGATAACTGCTGACATTTAGCTATCCATTAAAGCTTAATGTTTCTTCTGCAAAATTTTTATTTTTAACATCTTTTCAATTGTACAATTAACCAATTTAATTAACACCATCATATATAATTTGCATTTATTAAAGAAATAATTTAATTTTCTTTAGTTTTGTGCTAATTGATTTCAAGGTAAAATTATAAATTCTTTAAATATTTATTTAATACAATTGGCAACTTTGTGCTTAATTTGACAGTTGGCATTTTGAAAGATTAATTAAGTAGAAATTTGCTTACAAAATTTCAAAACTTTTTACCAAAATTCCATACAGAAGTTTTTAATCAAAAACAAAACTGGTCTTAGTAAAGTAAAACAACTTTGGTTTTTTCTTACAATCACTAATTTTAAACACATATTTGGACAATAATTGATTAACTTTTAAAATCAGTTTTTAAATATTGTTTTTCAATACTGTTAAGAAAATAATCAAAAAATTTTATTAAGCTTACCCTACGACAGAAGTGAAGAGACATTTCAATTTATAAATCATTTCATCCAACCTATATACAAGTCTATAATCTAGTCTATAGTCTAGTCTATAGGCTAGTCTATAGTCTAGTCTATAGTCTAGTCTATAGTCTAGTCTATAGTCTAGTCTATAGTCTAGTCTATAGTCTACTCTATAGTCTAGTCTATAGTCTAGTCTATAGTCTAGTCTATAGTCTAGTCTATAGTCTAGTCTATAGTCTAGTCTTTCAAATTTCAAAAAATAATAATTATTTTAAATTCATTATTATAGGGTATCATTGTAATTCTTAATTTTCAGTTTGTTCATCTTCATTATTTTACCACCAAATATCTTCAAATGCTTTCAGATGGTGTCATCATTGAGCCACAAAATTACCTGTCAATCTAAAAGTATGTCCATTAAGTTGTTTACAACATTTGCAACAAAGAAGCTGTCCAAGCAAAAAATTCAAATTACCAAATACTAACAATTTTTTTCTAACATTCTTATAAGTCTGACATTGAAATTATTCAATTTATCATAATCTAACCAACAGCAGAAAAAACAAAGCACTTTATAACGTGTTACCCGTGCAAGTTTTATTTTATATTACGTTTAACAAACAACTTAAAAATTCTTAAGCTATTTTTATAAAAAAAATAAAATAATAGAAAATAAAATTGAAATTAAAGTATGTTAAAAACCTAGATATTTTTTAACAGCAACATGACATGCATACTTGCAACCTCATTTACTATTTTGAATTTTGCATTTGAATTTGCATTTTATAACAAAAAAACAACAACAACTAAACAACCATAATAATAAGAACACGTTGACCTACGTTAACACCAATTACATTTATACTTAAAGTTTAGTATGAAAATTACAACAACAAATTTACCCTAATCCTCTCTAAAACCTCTAGTTGCATTGTAATATGAGTAGGTAAACATTAACACCTCCCCCTTCTCGTCAATAGTTGTTGAAGTAGAGGGGGCCGCTTGGAAATACCGAGAAGTGGTAAAACACACATTTTTTCAATTTGAAAACCAGTGCAAAAAGGAATAGAGCAGCGTTTTACATGACACTACTACGTGTACTCGTAGCACTGTGCATAATTATAATTTTGTTGACAATTCGTTGTTGCATTAAGAGTACAAAATGTATTTTTACATTTAAGACGGATGTAATCGACCGCGTATAGATATGTAATGATGTCAAGAATAGATGGTATGATCTCTACAGATAAAGATAATAACTAATTACATTTCTTAACACGTGATCATACTACCTAGACTTTATAAGATCAAATGTCAAATTGTTAAATAATTTGAATAATTATATTTAAAGGAATTTCATAACATTTTACTGAAATGTTCAAAAGGCCTTAAGATTAACAAGATCACAATTGGGAAACAGAGATGATCAGAGTATTCCATCCCTGTGTGACTTGTTGGCGATGTTTTTAAGTTGTTGTTAGTTCTGTTGTCACTAACTTCAAAAACGTTTTCATATTGGCAAACTGATCTACCTTTTAGAGCCTTCATCGAGTTTCTAAGAAGGATATGCTGTATTTTTTGAATATATGTATATTCTAAATCTTTCTTAAATCCCCACACAACATTCAACTTAAGAGTCAATCCAACCTGAAAACTTTTTTTATTGGTCACGTCCTATTAAGGTTTCCGGTGGTAAATTAGCAGTAACAACAATTGTGATTTATTTCCGAAAAAATTAATGCATTGGTTGTATACATAAATGAGTAGGAAGCCCTTTTGACATTTGAACTCCAAACCACAATTTTGGAAGATAATGAATATACTGGAATATAAATAATAATCATTCTCTCCGCTGTGGAACGACCCGATTCTCAATCGGAATAATATTTTCAACTCAGCAACAGCCGAATCACTTAAAAGTTTTTACCCAGGAAATATATTGTTTTCTAAGTAAGAAGGCATCAAAATCAAAATTGTATCTAAAATTGAAAGTGGTAAAGATAAAAGTAATCTATGCGACTTTTTCAAATGGTTGGTAGATCAGATTTATGGTTGGTGGTGGACTCAAGAACCTTCCGAAATTATATAGAAATCATGTGATGACAATTTGCAAAATACATCACAACTTAGACTTCAACATAAGGAATTAAGTTCATAACTAGAACAGTTCATATCTAGATTTTTGATTAATAATGGAAACATCTTGTAATCGAAAATGTGAAGGACTCCGCTGGGAGGATACTTTCATCATTGGAACTTGATCAAGTATTGAAAATGTGTTGTATTTTTGAAAAACTCCCAATGCAAGCAATATTTAATCTTGGAGGTATAATTGGATAAACAGACCTGGAAAAATTCTCTTTGAACGAAGAGATTAGCCCCTATGATGAAGCAGTTTTGGGTAGACTTCTAGTTTTGGTGTCGATTGTAAACAACTTTTCAGTTGGCAATAGGATTAGAATGTAACCAACTTTTCACTTTGATATGTTAGAAAGATTGGAAGTTTTTACTAGAGAAGTTGCTATGTTGCCACAACTTTTGACCAGAAAATTTGATAAAATATAAGCAACTTATTGCTAGATATCTTGATCGAATTGTGAGCAATTTTTTTTTACTAGAATGTCTAGTTGTATACAAAGTAGAAACGATTACTACTGTTGATTTTGGGCAACTTTTGATTATAATAATTTGTCATATTGTGAACTTCAGCAGCATTTGGCTAGAAATACAAAGTGTGAGGAGGAATTTTTTACTAGACAAGTTAATCATTCCAACTGGACAACTATTTACCCAAAAAGTTGACCAAATGTTCACCAACTTTTTAGTAAAAAAGTTGATAAAATCGTTAACAATTCTTTGTAAGAAAAATTGCTTTAAACAAGTTGCCACCAGTCTGGACCAGAGTATCACTAGATACTGTCGTAAAATAGCGCACAACAGTCCCGATAGTGACATATATGCCATTTAAACTTAACTTAATTGAAAAAAATTGTACAAATTGAAAATACGACTTAAACTTTTCCTATATATACTGTAGGGTAACACAACCACATAGTCCAATGCTTTAACATTTTATATAAGTGTGTCGTTGCATTAGCCTAAAGTGCAACTGCCACCACTGTTAATACTTCACAAACACTTGTAATACACACGTGCGTACCTGCGTGTGTATAAATTCACACGTACACACACACACACACATTTGCGGAATGTTGTTAGATGTTTTGAGGTTATTTTAATTAATATATTTAATAAATATTTACACTAAATAATTTAAGAAACAAATTCTCATAATTTATTTAATATTAACATTAGTTTATAAAACTAACAAATTAAATTGAAACAAAATTCTTAAATAACTTAAGTGATAACTAATTAGTTATTACCCAAAATAAACAACTTTTCTAAAATTTTCTTACAAATTGACTGCAAAATCCTTAATACATAAACCAGAATTTACATTGTATAATTAACTGTACAAATATTTCCTCATTTTATGTTTGTTATCGAAGCAATAAGTGCAATAGACTCAAACTATATCCGGTACATGTTCTTTTAATTACTATCTAGAGTTGCAGTAGACAACCAAATTTAAGCGTGATCTGTCAACATGTCTAAGATCATTTACCAAAACGGACGGTTAAAAGACAAGTTAACACAGTAGTAACATGTTAATGCAATGGAAAAAATGTTTGTTGATAAAGTACTTGAAGTTTTTTTTTAAAAAGTATGACCAAATTTAAATTTGTTATTTAACGAACTTTTTAAAAGGTTTAACCAAGGTTTAAATATGATTTAATCCAATCATTATATTTCCATGAAATACATTTCATGTTAATTAAATCCTTCATTTACTCAATGTTTTCAACATTTCCGAATGGTAGTTATCTTATAATTTCAATGTGTTTTTTCGTACTTGTGGTAAAGATATTAGAATGCTTGCTGTGTAGTATTTTTGTCGTTTACTGTATATTATGTATGTATTTGTATATGTCTAAACACTTGTTTACATATATTTGTGGTTTAAACATTAATTAAACCCAAAACAAACATTATTTGTGTCACAACTTACACCATTTCCATTTTTTTCATACATTTAAATTTTGTTAAAAACTTCAAAAATACAATTAGAAATACTGTTGTATTACGGAGTGTTCACACTAACACAATCATTTTCACAGAAACGAGACTTTACACCAGAAAAGTTTACAAAATGTTGGAAAATTTTTTGCCTAAAATGGTAGAAATTGTGTGAACAACTTTTTTTGAAGACAATTTGAGCAGAATGTAAGCAACTTTTTAGCTGATATAAAAGGGAGATTGTGAGCAAGTTTTTACCAAGTAGCTTATAAAATGTTAGCAACTTTTTATTAGAATTCTAGATCAAATTTTAAGCAACTTTTTACTAGAATGGAGTAATAGATTGTGATTCTTACTAAAATGTCGAGTTCTACGAAAGATTGAACGATTATATATTAGAATAGTGAATCAGATTATAAGTAGGGTTCTATAAATCAACTTTCGAATAATCGAACAATCGACTTTTTGTCCAAAAGTCGAAGTCGACTATTTTGTCAAAAATTCGAAGTCGACAATTTTGTTCCAAAAAAGTCGATAACTCGACTATAGTCTATGAAGAAAGTCGGAATGTCGAAAAAAGTCGATTAGTTGAAAAAAGTCGATAAGTCGAAAAAAAATTCGAAAAAAGTCAAAAAAAAGTCAAAAAGTCGAAAATAGTAAAAAAAGTCAAAAATAGTCGAAAATTTAAAAAAAGTGGAAAAAAGTCAAAAACTCTAAAATAGTCGGAAAACCCCGAAAACAGTCCAAAAATAAAACGAAAAAACCCGAAAATAGTCAAAAAATTTCAGAAAAAGTCTGAGTCGGAAAAATCAGAAAATCGACTATTTATAAAATAATAAAAGTCGGAACGTCTAAAAGTGGACTTTTAATTTAATGAAAAAAGTAAAATGCAAAAAATCGAAAAGTCAACTTTTCGATTCAACTATAGAACCCTAATTATGAGCAACTTTTGGATATGTTTTACTTAAAATGGTGGTAAGTGTTTGAACAACTGTAGCAAAGTGATCCGAATATATGCAACTTGTGTGAAAGTTTTTACTAAAGAAATTGCTTATTTTGCAACAAATTTGACCCGAAAATCTTATAAAGTGTGAACAATTTACTACTAAAAATATAGATTGTAAAAAAAATGTTATTAGAATATAGAATCAGATGGTGAGCAACTAGAGATCTTGATTGGATTGCAAACAACTTTTTACTGGAATAGAAAATCAGATTGTGTGCAACTTTTTCGTAGAAACGTTTCGTAGAAAAGTTGGAATGATTAGTGAAATTAAAAAGATTGTTTACTAGAAAGTCAAGTTGTACGAAAAGTTAGAACGATTACGAGCAACTTTCTACTAGTGAAATTTAGAACATTTTTAGCAACTCTTGACTTCAAATATTTATCTTTTTATGAGCAGCTCTTGGTTAAAAAAGTTAGTCTGATTTTAAACAACTTTTATCTAGAAAAACTATTCAGAGTTTGCGAAAGAAATTGTGAACAATTCTTTGTAAGGAAAATTGCTTAATTTGGAACCAAAATTTTTTTAGATTCATCAAATGTTCAGCAACTTTTAACGAAAAACGTTGGTGTGATTTTAATCAACTTTTATCAAGAAAACTAATGCGAGTGTGAGCAACTAAGTTAAAAGTGTGATCTGTAAATTAAAGCAATTTTTGGATAGAAAAACTATTTACAGTGTGAAGAACGTTTTACTTTAATGAAAAATAATGTGAGCAACTTTTTACAACAACGGTTCTTCAAATTGCAACCCTATATAAGAAAAGTTTTTCAGACTGTGGAAAACTTTACACTAACAATAATTTCATTTTTTAGATCTTGTTCATGTCAAGTCAAAAAAATAAGTATTGACATAATATATGATTTGTAAGTTATTAGAAAACTACTTCTAAGTAATGCAAGCAGTATGTTGTAGTTCTTTATAAGTATGTTCTTGAGTAAGTATGAGTCACTATCATCACTGCTAGTGTAAATGTTGCATGAGGAAGTTGTCGACATCAGCCATGTCATGTTGTTGTATGTCAGTTTTACGTCTAATAAACAAATTATATGTAACAAATTTATTTACGAGTATGAGTCGTATATAAAACTGGTGTTAAAATTTGTTTAATTTTGTATTTTCCACAAACTCATTTTAACTCTGGTATATTATTTGAAAAAAAAAAGAAATCTAAAATGTTTATACGGATATTTATATGGAGTAATATTAGTTTGAATATGTATGTATACATAGTTTCAACACAAAAATGTTTGGTCATTCTACCGGTGGTAGTAGGTACATAATGTTATTTTATTTTTCTTAACTTTTTTCGAAAAACAAAAATTGTGTCAATTACTAACAAGGTTTTTTAAGTCTATTAGTTAAATGTGTATTTATTAGATAGATTTTATTTTGCCTCAGCACGCATGCAGATTTCAATTACAATTTTAAAATACACAATAATTTAAGATTTTTTTTTTTGAGAAATAAAATTATCAAAATTGCCACAAGGAAACAAGAAAATTACAAAATTTTCAACTGTTGCAATATTTTATATATATTTTAAGAATATTATTTATGAAAATTTGCTATTAAGAAAATGATAAGTTTTTATACATATAGCTACATATGAAAAATCACTTTAAATCAGTTATAAACCATTTCTAATTTCGACTTTAAAAATATATTAATACATCTTTAATAAACTTTTTTATTAATTATAAAAAAGTGCTAACACTTTGTTTTACTAATTGTAATGGCAGTTTAATTATATTTTTGGGAAATTTCATTTACTTTATATTATACCGAAATTATGAAATCAATGTATGTAATGTTAAATATTTCTTTATTACAAAAATTGTTTTTAAACGGTTTTATAAGTGAAGGCTAAATTGTGTGGTAATTTTTTTTATATAATTATTTAATTTTTACAAAAGTCAATTTTATAGCACGCAACTTCCAAATATTTTCTTTTGTCCATTTTAAAAATATTGATGTTTTAAAAACTATAACATAATTTCATCTATAAAAATTGCTTAAATTATAAGCAATTAATAGTTTCAGCTAACAAGAAATATTAGGTAGCTTTTGATCAATGTTTTACTTGGTCTTAGAATTTCTCTTTTAGTTTTGCGAGATATCGTTCCCCATATATTTTCAATGGGTTTCGAATTGTTTTAATTTTATTGTTCTGTGTAATTGAACGAATTGAAAATCTCTAATAATATAATAGTGAATAAGATTATAAGCATTTTTTATAAGAACAAAAGTCATCACCCTAATAAAATGATAATTTTTCGTTAATGATTCGAAATTTTACATTATTGTCACGAAATATTCGTTAATATTATGATTCAGCTTAAACGTGTATTTTGTACAGTTCGCAAGAAATATTAAGCAGATTTTGAGCTTAATTTTAACTAAATAATTATCTTTATATATGAAAATTTTGGTAAGTTTTATAAAAATAAAATTAAAGTAAACATCTTTTTGTTAACTTTTCAGGAATGATTGCGATCTAGTTTTGTACTTTTCAGAAAAGTTGATCAGATTGAGGACAACTTTAGAATTGAAAAGTTGTTTAGATCGAGAGAAATTTTTAGATCTGGGAAAGCTTATCAGATCTATTCATTAAAAAAGATGGTTGAATATGTGGACGAAAGTTTTCTGAAAGAAAACAACTTTTCCACCCTAATGAACGTGTTACGTAAATATAACACAGAGTTTCGTTAGTGATATGAAAATTACGTAAATATTACGATTTGGCATAAATGAGTATTTTGTGGAGTAAGTAAGTATGTTGGCCAGTTAGTTAGTTCGTTTGTTAGTAAGTAAGTAAGTTTGTAAGTTAGTAAGTTAGTAAGTTAGTAAGTTAGTAAGTTAGTAAGTTAGTAAGTTAGTAAGTTAGTAAGTTAGTAAGTTAGTAAGTTAGTAAGTTAGTA
>NC_060953.1:64146294-64148220 GCF_022045245.1 Lucilia cuprina | reverse complement strand
AGTAAGTTAGTAAGTTAGTAAGTTAGTAAGTTAGTAAGTTAGTAAGTTAGTAAGTTAGTAAGTTAGTAAGTTAGTAAGTTAGTAAGTTAGTAAGTTAGTAAGTTAGTAGGTTAGTAATTTAGTATATTAGTTAGTCAGTTACTTATTTAGTTAGTTAGTTAGTTAGTTAGTTAGTTAGTTAGTTAGTTAGTTAGTTAGTTAGTTAGTTAGTTAGTTAGTTAGTTAGTTAGTTAGTTAGTTAGTTAGTTATTTAGTTAGTTAGTTAGTTAGTTAGTTAGTTAGTTAGTTAGTTAGTTAGTTAGTTAGTTAGTTAGTTAGTTAGTTAGTTAGTTAGTTAGTTAGTTAGTTAGTTAGTTAGTTATTTAGTTAGTTAGTTAGTTAGTCGAATTTGATGTTTTTACATCAAATTCGAATATGTACACCTAAGCTCCTATTGTGAGCTATTGTGAGCCCCTTAACAATAAAGAAAAATGTTTCGTCACCAGAATGAAATTGTTACATTAATGGTACAAAAAACATTTTGTTAGTTTTTCTGGAAGCAACTTTGTTAAAAACTTGATCAGATCGACAGCAACTTTTTAGTTAGAAATATTATTTCATACGATCTTAAACATAAAAAATATTAAATATTATTATATTATTTCATACGATCTTAAACATTTGCTTATAATTTCAGAAGTTAAATTATGACACTCAATCGCCTGTTAAAAGGCTTAAAATATAATTCTCCTTTTTTAACACTATATCATCTAGAATTAAATTAACACCATGCACATAATAGTTATTAAATAATAAAAATGCAATAAAGAAAAATATTAAAACAAGAATTTAAAATTCCTTAGCTTCACTGAGGCCTAAGGCTTAAAAAAAGTATTTAGCAATATATTAAGCCTTTAAAGGACAAAGGCTTCCGCATTGTTTGAACTCAACTCGTTTCAGGGTGACAACGAAATAATTTATATACAACAATCTTAGTACGCCTTTAAAACTTTAAGCCTAAAAGGGCTGCAACTTGCAAAGGTGCAAAATTACTTTGAAGGACACGAAGTGTAAAAAAGTCCATAAAATGCAGTTATTTTTAGATCTCATCATAAAATCAGAGTTACATATTTTTTTTACTTTTTACATTTATTTTATTTAATTACCCAAAGAGTGGAATTTACGAATCCGGTTTGACCGCAAATATGTTAAAAAATTCATTGTTTATAAAAAGGGTGTTGTACACAATGAATTGCTAAAGTTTGGAACAATGAAGGTTTTAGTTTTTTTGTATCGAACCAAAAAACATGTTAACAGCACGAGATATATGTAGAAATTTTTATTATAAAGTTGATTTGTTTTTTTTTCGTATTGGTTTGGAAAGGTCATTTTGCTCATATATTAAAAACAGTAAAACTGCCATTAAATAATGGCCTAAAGGTATTTTGGTGTTTTTTTTGCCATTTTTAGCTCATGTTTTAGTAGATATAAAAAATTATTTATGTATTTTTTAAATTTTTTTCCAGTAATTTTTCAATCCGTTATATGATTGTAAACATCATCCAGCCCTTGATTGTCATTACGTATAAAATTGCGTGTGTTTTATAGCCTGTAATTCAGTTGACAAAAGTTCATGTATGCCTATGAACTTGTTAGTGCTTTTGTAACGTTTGCAGTTTAGATCAAAGAATTTTTAACGAACAGACCATATCCCCGTCTTTAGTTTACACTATAGTTCAGTTCAGTCGATTGTCCATAATATAGTCCAAACTATAGTCTAGTATATAGTCCAGACTATAGTCCAGTCTATAGTCAAGTCTATAGTCTAGTCTTTAGTCCAGTCTATAGTCTACTCTATAGTCTAGTCTATAGTCTAGTCTATAGTCTAGTCTATAGTCTAGTCTATAGTCTAGTCTATAGTCTAGTCTATAGTCTAGTCTATAGTCT